>NW_015555843.1:92336-107124 GCF_001515605.1 Sinocyclocheilus anshuiensis
TTTTTTTTTTTCTTTGGCCTGACCTCCTTTGTCTGTAAATTATAAAACAAATTTAAATTCAAGCTGCATTCAAGTTAAACAAACCTTGCATAAATTAAAGGTGCACTAAGCGAATTTTGCCAAACGATCACCATTGATTTTGCACCAAAACAAACACGCCCATACCCCAACAGGACCTCGCCCCTATTTTGATAACTCCGCCCCACAGGTACGTACACAACCCATACAGTCTATGACACAACCCTGCCGGCCAAGCATATCCAAGCAAAAGCCAACACAGATTAGTTGTGTGAAACAAAGCAAAATCAACGTAACTCGCCTATCAAGAAGAAACAAAGCAACCTCAGCATCCGATTCCCTTCCACTCCTTGAGTTCTCTCCACCATTGGAAAGCTGCTTCAATATTTACGAGGGTCCTTCCTATTGCCTGTTCGTAACCCTTATTTTTAATGTTTTGTTCCTCTGAAATGTTCCTCTCTTTTTTTTTTATCTGCGGTCCTGTGCCCTCACTGAGCGCATTCTTCTCCCTATCATTACAGGACACGCCCCTTATGCTGATTGGCAGCGAGTGTGTTTTGGGACTCAGTCCGACACTGTGGTCAAAGGCGTTTTTCAAATATAACACAACACCTTGAAACAAGCAGTTAAAAATAGACAGATAAACAGAAAATACAAATTGTACTATTCATTTATTTACTTGGAGAGGGGGATTTAGGGCCAAAATTACAGATTTCAACACTCAAACATTAGAAAAATGTCATTAAAGGGACTGAATATGATCTGAATATATTCTTTAAAACTAGATTTTTTTTTTTGAGTGATTAATTTGTTTTTTCTTCAAAATCATTCTAGGGGCAGAAATGCTTCCCCTCGAGAATAATATTGAATTTTTTTCTAATATTGCTGTTTTCTAATTTTTTTTATTTGTTTTTGTTTGATGATGATGCTTGCAAGTCATTCATTTGAATCCATCGGACCACTTGGGCATGAGGGGCAGGTTCTCTGCTCATGGAGGCATGTGTGCATGTGCAGTCCTGATAAAGACAAATCCACTACACTATTCAAGTGAACATTACTAATATTACATTTTTATACTACAGTTAGATCAATTTAATTAGCTAATTTTACCGGCAAAACAGCATTGCTGGTATAGGCTTAATTAAGAGTTGAAATGTTCTCCTTGACTTCTGAAAGTTCATGCTGTATGAAAAAAAACAGTTGTTTCTGATATGTTTGTAATATTTCTACTGAGTTTTGATATCAACACTTTCTTCGTACATTAGTACAAAAAGTTAGTACAAAAGTTTATTTTGTTTTTGTTTTATTTCATAAATTTCATTTTATTGTTTCAAGCTCCTCAAACCATATATTCCTTAGATTCCAAATGAAAACTACCACCGAAAGAATAACAAGATCACGTAGTATGTAGATTTACATTTCAGATTTAAAATAAATTACATTTAGCAAAAAATCTAACTAAAGGAAAGTCAAAAATTTGAATCTGCATAATTAAATTTTTTTTGATAAAACTTGCAAAGATCAGTATATGATAATTGTACACTACACCATTGGTTCTCATCTACAGTCCTGGAGACCCACTGAAGACAGTGGGAGCAGTGGGTCCCCAGGACTGGATTTGAGAACCACTGCTCTATACTAAAGTAAAGGAAAATTATCACAAATGGTCAGAAGAGGGCAGTATAGCCCACCCAAAGTGCATTTATTTTACAGTCCCCATGAAATCAAAATGGAAGTTTTTTGGCGGTTAGAGTAAAGTTATATGTATAAGCTAGTGCACTCCAAAACAATGACAAAATTAGCATTTATGCATTCAAAACTGAGTGTTTTTCTCCACCACCAATACAGATCAACAATTTTGATTACATCATTCTGCATTTCAGCTTCTCATCAGTCAATGCTCTCAAGAAACTGAACCGTCTGAAAGAATCTGCTGCTGAAATTTGTCACTTGTTCACCTATTTACTATATGGTTAATTGTGAATTGCAGATTTTAAGCGCTGTGGAGATCAAACATCACAAAAGCAGCCCCTGCATTATAAACAGCATTGATAAGTAGAAGGGACAACATCACTGCCATGTGCCAACAAAAATGACAAACTTCTCAAACAAAACATTAGCAGCTTTACTAAAAACACTAAATTTGCTGTAGTAACAGTTTTATATTAAATCTAAAGTGGAATCTATTAGACGTGATAGCTCACCCTGTCTTCCTGTTTCAGTGGAAATTACAACAACACATCGAATAATGCAGTGCATTTGAAAGCATTTCCGTGGGACTGAATTACTGACCTAAAACAAGACTTTATCAAGGGATTTTCTTGAGGTTACACAAGAGACCAATACTACTGGTATTAGGTCAGCCAGACTGAAGGAAAAGATAAATGCAAAACAAAAGAGGTGGAGAGACAGAATCAGGAGAGTAGAAGTGTGATAAACCATAATAGTGCTAGTTGGGCATCAGTGTTGCAGGAATTCTATTTCACTCTGAACACACTTTCAAAACACACACACACACACACACACACACACGCACACACACACATGCTGTTGCAAGTATTAAGTTGCATAAATATTAAGTTATAAACTCTTACTCATCTCCAGTGTTGGGGAGTAACTATTTACATGTAACGGTGTTACGTAATTTAATTACAAAATAAATGTAACTGTAATCAGTTACAAAATGTAACTGTATTCGTAGTGATCCATGATCATTTTGTTCCCGTGTGTATCCTAGAATGGGTAGTTTTGTGTGATCACCCACATACAATAGCACTGGTAGACTATTGCACAACATTCAGTGTCATCTGCCACTCAAATACAGATGTGCCACACACTGACGTCATGTTTGAAAAACATATAATAAACTTGTAAATACGTTTAATGGACATTTATTTAAAAATCACTAAATTCAGCTTTTTATTTAGGATTTTTGTGTTACAATTACAGCTGCTCAACTCATCTGCCAGTCACAACTGGAGGCAACATACTGCGACATGATCGTGACAATGTCAGTGACACAGGACGCAGTCCATCGGCACGTCACAAGTTTTACTGACACATACCACTTGAAAACCGTCTGTCCAAATAACACAGCTGAACTGTCCGATTTTCATTGGCATGTGTCAGTGGAGAGTGCCACATGCCACTGTCCACTGGCACATGCCACTGAAAACCGGAAGTGCCACCGGAAGTGTCACTGAGCATAGCGGCATGTGCCAATGGCACAAATGGTAATCCATTTGCAAAAAACTAAAAAAAAAAAAAAAAAACCATGGTTAACGTTTGTAAGGGAAAAACATGACTCATGGTCAGTATTAGGATTTTTCTATAAAGATATTGTACTGATGTAGTTTTGTTAAATCTTGAGTATTAAAGTCATGAGAGAGATAGATATCAGGGCAAACGCTTTTATTTATTATTATTTTTTTAATTATTTTTTTCCAAACCATTGTTAGATGCAGTGTTTCCTGTAGTTATGCAAAGATTTCTTATAGGGCTGCACGATAAATCGAAATGGAATCGAGATCGCGATTCGACAGAAGCTGCGATTGTCATGCGTATCTTTTGCAAATAAACATTCATTAGAAATTTAGAAAAGTAATCAAAAGTAATCAGTTACATTACTTTAATAAAGTAATTGAAAAAGTGACACTACTATTATTTTAATTAGGGTAACTTGTAATTTGTAACCTATTGCATTTCCAAAGTAACCTTCTCAACACTGCTCATCTCACTCACAGATCATTTCAGAGGTGACTTTCATCCAGCAGTAGCATCTATTATCTGACACTTGATAGATTAAAATATAGACTAATTTACTCCAAAGTTTGGTGGTATTTGTCTGTATTAATCAGAAGTTTTGGGTATTTGGAATATTCTCTGTAACAGAATATTTATTTATATCTGTTCATGTATGACCAATTCTGTGTCATATGCTATACAGGCAGTTGTGAATACTCAACGAAACTAATTTTTGGAGCAAAGAGGAGGGCAGTTTTTCTCCAAACATTAGAAGAAATTAAAAAAGCAAGATGGGTGTTAGCACCTCATACCCTACTTTTTGCATATCTTTCTTCTTTTTTTTTGTGCTGTTGTTAAAGACAGAAATGTGTTGCTGTGCAAAATTACTGAAAATTAAAGGGATAGTAAACCCAGAAATCTGTCATTCTTTACTTACCCCCAAAGTTGTTCCAAACCTGTATGAGTTTCTTTCTTCTGTTGAGCACAAAAGAAGATATTTTGAAGAATGTGGTTAACCAAACAGTTGACGGTAGCCATTGAAATCAGTGGCTACCATCAGCTGTTTGGTTACCCACATCACTAGTATTTCTGCAAAATAATAGCAAGACAGGGACATGCATGTCTGTTTCTTTGGAATATGCTGAGAATGTTTAATTTCTGTGAGCATTTAAATGTGTTTTTCATGATAGAGACTTAATTAGAATATGGACCTTAATCAGAAAATGATATGCATGTAAGCATGGTCAGAGAAATTGTTTACAGAGAAAACTGTTGTAAAACATTCTAGCGTTTATCCTCGTGCAATTCTTCTTTGCTGCGCATCAAGCCAAAGTTTCAGCACTGTACTGTAATAGTTCTCTAGTCATGCACTTGTGTAAGTGTGTGGTTATGCAGTTTTGCAATGCTAATTTAAAATGGCTTTTATGTTACGGAACCGTTGCTCTTTAGGTCTGTGCTGAAGTGACTGTTAAAATGGAATTACACACAGCGTGCAGATGAAGCAAGTGTGGTGATTGCTCAAATGACTCAGGGTAGAAGCGTTTGGTTTGTTGGTATAAGAGATAGTCGAAGTCTAATTGGCTGCTGTGAAGGGGGCGGTTACTCAACTGGTGCAGAAAGAGATGATCTCTTTGAACCCTATTAGTTCAAGGGTCTCCAGGGCTGCTGTGAACTTACATAATAAGCTTGATGTCCACTTGGTCCTACTGGACATGACCAAAACATTTTCCCAATCAAGAGGGTCCTGTGTGTACTAGTTTGTGCGTGTGTGAGTAAATCTGCCAGCAAAATCGACCTCAGCACTGTGCATTTCTTTGTGTGTGTTTTGGGCAGATCTGCTACTATGAACTCCATAACCCAAGCTAATGCAAGGGATACTAGTTCAAAGGTTATTTCAGCACAACTGTTTTCATCCCCCCCAATCTCATTTCCAACATATGCAACAATTAAAGATGATGACAAATATCCAGGGCCATGTGAGAACATTTCTGGCTTCTGATGGCTTTGGAAACATCTCCCCTCCCCAGTGTTACACTCTGTAACTGTATTATGTTATGGTATTATTCTGAAAATGGCAGTGCATACACATTCTTTGGGGGCTGTGGTTATATGAAGTCAGTCTTGTGGCTGAAAATCCCTAAATGAAATGGCAGTGTTGTTTAACAATGTCAGTTTTGAAGATGAAGATTACACTGAATGTCTGCGTGAGTGACTTTCAGCCACTAAAACCAAATATATAATATTAATGCTGCATGCATTTGATTTTAGGTTGTAAAAAGGAAAAACAGCCTCACTTTTAAAGCTGTGAATGAGTGAATCTGAAGTTACCATGAAGAATACACACACACACACACACACACACACACAGTGGGTTTAAGTTGCAGTTTATTGACCAGCTGCTATGGTTACAAAGCAGAGAGATGGTGAAATTATTTCACTGCAGTCAGATAATGATTTATGACTTCATAAAAGGAGAGCAGAGAGCTGATTAAAAGAGTGTCATGGAAAACAACATGAAGGGGCGCTGGTGGTACCAGCGAACCCCAAGTAATCCCACTTCTCTCATGTTCTTTTCTTCTTCCTCATCTAGTTACTTTCTTGTGGATGCTCTGGAAAAACAGCTTTTGAGACAAGCAAAGAAACTCTGTGAGAATAAAATCAGTGGTCCTTTTAAAAGTTGTTATTAAGGGTCTGTTATAAGGTTGGAGTTCACCCTTCAGCTCTTTTCATGTGACAGTTCAGGCCATTTAACGTTTTTGTTTTTGTTTGAAAAGGTCTAGTTGCCAATGGAAAGCAGTTCACTAAGGTTTGTAGGAGCAATTAAAAGAAGCACCACAAAGTACAGATTTTAATTAATTCCACAAACATGGAACATTTCTTTTGTTTATTTTCTGTCACTGATCAGCATTCGATTTCATTTTAACCCCAATATTATAGCTCACACAGAGATCAACAATAAACAGCTAAATTTGCAGTTAAAATGTAAAAAAAACAAAAACATATTTGTCATTTGTATTCCTGGCATTTGGTCAAATTGTGATACAAATAAAATTGACATAAAAATGTATATATAAAAAAAAAAACATCTTGAGAGGAACAGCCTGAACTTCAAGCAACACACAAGTTTTCATGAATCGTTTGAGAGACTGATTCAGTGATTCACTCATGACAGACTTGTTTCATTCCAGAATGAAATAGTGGATGTGTTTGAAATCGCATACTCTCTGAGTAGGTAATTGTTTTGAATAAGTACTTACTTCATGACTGTTAAAAAATTATGTTCTATGAATGTTACTATGAAATTAATCCAGACATAGGCTACTACATTTGTAGGGTGACCATACGGGCCATTTTTACGGGACGCACCCTTGCCAGGATTTCTATATTGCCTAAAATATCCAGGTTTTGGCTGTTTGCACTGTGCAGATCGATCGTTGTATGACATTATTTCACAAGAGCTAGAGCAGAGCAGACGGCTCCTTATGCTTTCGAATCGCTCTCGTGGTACTTTGGTGTCATACAATGATCGGTGCACAGCTTCAAGTCAAAACGAACAAACACGTGTGCGTATCTGCATCGCTTTGATCGTTCTCACCTGCGACGCGCCACGATTGGTCGATTATGTACAATACCTGCATGTTATTGGTCAAACTACTTTGGATGTTTTAGGCAATATAAAAATCCTGGCCAGGACGTCTCCCCTATAAATGGCACATATGGCCACCCTATACATTTGCCATGTTGTCAATGTCATGTGACCTATCAGTGCCAGTTCACTGTCATTCACAAATCTTCTCCTGTGGCCTCATGGGATAGTAAAGTGTCCGATGGATTTGCACTTCAGAATCTCTTCGGAAGTAGTAAGTCATCCAGGAACTTTTTACCTACTGTTTTATGAATACTGTGAATTCGGATATCTGTGTTCAATAGTAGAGAGGTATGCGATTTTGGATGCATCCAGTGTTTTTAAACGAATTGGTTAAATGAACTTGACTCCTTCATTAAGACAGTCGCCTGGTCTAACTATCCCGCCGAAAGAGTCACAGACAAGAGCCAAATTCAAGGATTGGACAACTGAAATCATCCCTGAATAATTCCAAAGGACTGTTTCGTCAGATTTACCTGGCAAAATTGTCTCCCGACTACTGAATAAGTCCATACATTCTCCTTAAGTTCACGCAAATGTGCTCGCACACTCTCCCACACAAAACAGCAACTGATAAGGAACTCTTGAGAGCAGTTGAGGGGACAGTAATATCAGTTTACATACCACCTGTCTGACTTCACAATCAAACTTCATCTGTCTTGGACAAGTAGAGTATTGAACAAGGAGAATAATGAAACACATTGACACTAATAATGGACAGTGCTCACTTTAGCTAAAGGGAGCACAAACCTGTTGGTCAAAGATGAGTGATAAAGGACTATTACACGAGATATGATGCTTTGAGAAATAAAGAGATACAAAAGAAAAAGTTGGAAAGAGAGAGAGAAAGAGGAAGAAAGAAAAATTAGGTATGAGGTTTTTCTCACCACACCTGTCCATGTGGAGGATATCCACTCTGAGTCCATTGTTCCTGAACCTTGATGTGGTAACAAGCCCCCAGGATATAAACACACACACATATATATACACACAGAAAGGATGAGGGCAAAGCATGGGGATCTTTACAGGCATCCTGTACGGCTTCAGAGATCTGAGAACTGTTCTGTGTGTTATAGATCCTGATAAAATAACCTGATGCTTTTTATGACCACATTTCTTTCACATCTCTTTGCTTTTGCTCCGGTTCTGTCGATTTTCCATGAGATTTTACAGTCTCATTTGACTTTCTGCATCTGATGCTCTTTTACAGTATCTTTTCAATTGAATGCTGAAAAGCTAACTGAGACTTGTTACAGCACTTTTTAGATTTTGATTGCTTCCATTGTCCTCATTTGTAAGTCACTTTGGATAAAAGTGTCTGCTAAATGACTAACGGTGCGTTCCCAACAGATATATCGCCCTCCGAAGGGCACTTCGGAGTGAAAACAATCACGCAGGGTCAATGTAATGTAAATGTAAATGAATACTGCGGTGGCCGAGAGAGCTCAATGCGCTGCAACTTAAGAAAACACATGCAAATAGAAAAAGCACCAGCAGATTAAGAAAACATTCATCAGTTCAGCTAAGGAATCATAAGATCAGGATGTTAAAATAAAAATCTCACCTTGCAGAGTAGACATTGATAAGCATGTTCATCACTTGTTGCAGTTCCCTTAAACATTTCCAATGTGGTCTGTGAGTATTTGCAGCACATGTGTTGTCAAACTGATGAAGAGGTTTTCTTAATTTCCTGGTGTTTTTTTTTTCATTTGCATACTTAAGTATTTAAAGTATAAATGCAAAATAGAAAAGGAGCAAATAAATATTTAAAATGGTGATACACAGTTTGAGCAGCAAGATTGTGTTCAGTTCGTTTCACTCTCTTCCATTTTGTATCATTCTAAGACAAGAAAACATTTCTCACACATCTACATCTGAAGCGGCATTTAGATGTATTTACACAGACTTTTTATTGTTGCTCAGAGGGGACATGGATGCATTTAAAGCAACACCATGTCAGAAGGCGACATGTCATGACACCATGTCATTAGGCCACGACAGGGGAAGTCGTGGCCTAATGGTTAGAGAGTCGGACTCTTAACCCAAAGGTTGCGAGTTCAAGTCTCAGGTCCGGCAGGAGTTGTAGGTGGGGGGAGTGAATGTACAGCGCTCTCTTCCACCTTCAATACCACGACTGAGGTGCCCTTGAGCAAGGCATCGAACCCCCAACTGCTCCCCGGGCGCCGCAGCGTAAATGGCTGCCCACTGCTCCGGGTGTGTGTTCACGGTGTGTGTGTTCACTGCTGTATGTGTGCACTTAGGATGGGTTAAATGCAGAGCACTAATTCCGAGTATGGGTAACCATACTTGGCCACATGTCACGTCACTCACTATGTAACTTTTGCTCACGGTACCCCCATGTGGTTGATAAGTGCAATTGTCTGTTACCAGTGTCGTAAATACTGTAGCTGTACTAATAAGCTCGAAAGTACAGGACAGTAAGAAAAAAATTTACATATAAGACTTACAAATCTAGTAGCAGGAAGGCTAGGTCTCCATGCGTTTTGCAACCTGTTGCCTCTTTCAGCTCGCGCCACCGAGTGTAAGCCCGTCCGATATTGATTCGTGTTCGGGCTTGTGTCCGATCCCTCTCTCTCTTTCTTTTCTTCGCTTCCTCCGACAAATCCCTTTTTGGTTTCGTTGCTGGCTCTGCCATGGCGTTGTTTTTGAGACTTACATATTAGATCGTTTCGTCTTATAGTTAGATGTTGGCTAACTCCACCCAGACCCAGGCTACGAGTAAATTATGTGAAGTAGCCTATGCCGTAAAGCAGGTTGCACTCTTCAGGGGATGGGCGGGGCTGTGTGTACCGACCCGAACACGAAACTTACAGAGTGTGGTTCTAGCGGCTAGGAGCCTTCTCAGGTTGCAGCGGCAGTAGAATTCGTCTGGTTAAGAGGTGTTCTACCACTGAAATCATTTTAGAGACATTATTTTAAGGTCGAAACACTACATAGTGTTGCTTTAACCTGCAGTTACAAATGCATAAATAATGTTTTGTTTCAAGCATAAAACGTTGAATATTAATATTTGAAATTATTTAAAACATTAAAAGATAGCCTACTTGAAGTGTGAAATTAAACCCACCAGTAGGCTAGGTGGCAGCAAGTCACTGAGCGAGTCATTGAGATTCAACCGATTCATTCAGACGGCTGATTCATTCACGAATGAAGCATTTGGCTGTTTTAAAGGGGTCATAGGATGCCCATTTTCCACAAGTTGATATGATTCTTTAGGGTCTTAATGAAAAGTCTGTAACATAGTTTGGTTAAAATTTCTCAATGGTAGTGTAAAAAACACCTTTTTTACCCTGTCAAAAACAGCTCTTTTCAGCATTTTCCTTTAAATGGTAATGAGCTCTGCTGACCCCGCCCCTCTCTTCCAAGCTGCTCTCAGAGAGCCTGTTTACTTTAGCCGCATTCATCGTGAAACTTGCTAATTAGCACATTATTAGGAAAGGCGATTTGCAAAGATTCATTAAAAAAAACCTTACACTCACTTCTTCTGTAGGTGAAGCTGGATCACGAATGATTCGTGCGAACATAGACGCATTTATGTAGATCGGGGGCGCATTCCCTTCAAAAACAAACGTAATCCACTGCGTCTTCAGCGGCTCAGATGTCTGGAGTAAACGACGACTGCTATGTTCATTATTACATCCAACAACAGAACACCTCAATTGCTTAGGAGTCATTCTTGTCTAGTGTCTACATCTGCTCCGGCGGTGAAACAATAGAGGACTGATGACAGCTCACTCAGGGCAGGTCTGAGGTAAGACGCCAGTCCAGTCTGTGCTGAAACGCTACTGCCAATCACTAAATCATTCATGATCATGATACTGACGTGTTAGTGTTAGACTTGTATAAAATCGATATTAATATTTGCTATGCTGATATCTGGGGAAAAACAGCTTGGTAAAAACATGCATGGTTAAAACTTCGTGTGATATAGATCAATTAAATGATATAAAAGACATACAGAGGCATTTTTGCCACCTTATCTTGAATTTTAGGGGCCTCGACTTCAGAGAAAAATTAAATCATTCGCGGTTGTGCGAGCACTTGTTTGCACGTGCACAAAGCAGCTTTTGCAATCTAACTTGCAAGCGCCAGACCACTGATTCGTCAAACCTGCTTGCTTAAAGGGATCATGAATTGAGAAATCAACTTTTACTTAAGCTTTTGATATATAGGAGGTCCATTGTACTAAAAGAATATCCTGTAAGTTTCAGAACTGAAAACGTCCTTGTTACTTAAATAAAAGCTTTTATTGACACCAGGCCCAGCGAACACCAGATTCTGAAATGTGCCTACCTATAATAGATAGGTTAAACACCGCCTCCATAGAAGAATATCAATGCCTAATTCTGTAGCCCCACTGATTCACGCATGACATAGTAGGGAAATAACATAATGGCGCTAAACCTGGTTGTGGAAGAATGTTGCAAAATATCGTACAGTGCCTGGTTGTGGAAGAACACAGTTGCTGCATAACCTTCCTTCGGGTTTCAAATATTAGGAATGCATGGTTGAACTTTATTTTTAATGAAGTTTCAGCTCACGTGAGTAAACATTGAGCGTTTGTTCGCTTCATTTCACCGTGGATTCATTTGTAAACAAAACACAGGTCGACGCTGGATTTGCAGACAGACTGAGATTAAAAAGCAATGCTGTGCCGTCTATATTGGATCCGACAGGAATGGCGCAGGACACTTATGTGAGTAAAAAATATTTGTACTATGTGTCACTCACTATTGCATTGTTAGAGATCGCTTGATATGTCTTGATTATGTGTACGTGTCTAACCAAAGTCACAGAAGGCTCCAACTATGAAGGACGTAGCTTGTCAAACAGACACACAGAAAGTTAGTTTACTATGCAAAACTATTATCCAATCATAGCAGTGGGCGTTTATTTCCAAATCTGCAATCCGGCACGGCCATAAAAACTGAGCCGGCCTAAAAAAAGGGTAGAAAATAGTCTATTACTTATTGATGTTATTTGATGTTTTTTGAATGTAAAAACCATGCGAACCTCATAAGTGGACCTCAGACAACAGTATAAAATAAAAATAAAAAAAGCCAGTTCATGACCACTTTAAGTGCTTGCAGTCTTTGTCCCGAGTCCCGTAAGTAACGATTAATGAATATGCTTCTGGGAAATGTATCGGAGTAAAAGTATAGATTTTATTTAGGAAATGTAGTGGAATAAAAGTGAAAGTTGACAGAAAAATAAAAACTCAAGTAAAGTACAGATTTTCCCCAAAATAATGAAGTACTGTAAGGAAGTAACTACATTACACCGCCAGAAACATACCATAGTTTGTTTTAGAGGGCTATGTATAAAGTTTTAAATTTGATTTAATAAAAAATATTTACATCATATCATATAATAAAGAAACCTGCACTGCAAAAAAAAATTTGATTTAAAATGTGTTAATTAATCTATTTATTTAAAATGCATTCAACTATTTTAAATATTATATTTTAAAATGAGATTTGTTCCAGTAATACATGGATCCATTTGAAAAATACTGTAACCCCCTATCAAACCCCATCGCTCACTGGCAATGCAAACAAAGCACCAGAATGGTGCATGTTAAAACGATACTCTTATCTTGATAGCAGGTGATCGTTTCAGACTGGGGCGGTCTCCGCTGACTGATGCATTGTGGGGTGAATGGTGATTCTTGTAAGCGACACAGTTCCACCTCTGAGGTTTTGTTCTTCTGGTATATGTTGGGCTGAATTTTGCATCCCCACCCTGTTACTTTGCGATAGATGGAGTTCTGTTTTCTACTGTCTCTTATGGTTTTGCTTTATAGGCCACACCAAACCATTCAGCTTTTATTGAAGACAAAAGACTCCTTGTGAGGTCTGAGTGAACAATGATGTTGGGGAACACGAAACCTTCAGAAGAGTAGTTTAACACCAAACAAAACCCCTCCACCGTGATATAAAGGTATCTAAATATCTTATCACTGGCAATTTTTCCATGAAGTCATCTTAATCGTTTATTTCAGGACATTTAAAAAAAATGTAAAGAATACACTTAACAGACCATTAATGTTATAACTATCCTAAAGAATCATTGTTCATGACAAAGTCACTCAAGAACTGAATTTACTGGACAGCAAAAAATACAACAGTGACAAAATAAACAGGCAGGACTGGAATCAGCAGCAATGGAAGTAATAATAAATTCTTGAGATTTTAGAGCCGTCTTCAGACAGCTGTGTGGCACTGAAATAAATTACAAACAGAGAGCGCTGCTGTTTGGCCACATGCACACGTGTGCGCGACACACATTCTTCTGGGCATGAGGAAAATGGATAAACCGAGCCAACTTCTGGGATCACACAACAGGTGTGTAAGATGTCTGTGTCTTTTAAAGTGCCAAGCCTGGGGTCTGATGGAAAAAAAAAAGAGTATATCAATAGCTGTTTAGACCCCTCCTGTCCAGCAGGAGGCAGTGTTGCCAGAGAAATGGCGCAGGTGCAGACGCAGGGAATAACAAGAGGACAACACTGAGATTAAAAAGACAAAAAGGCATAGCCTGAAGGCACCCAAAGTCAGAGTTTATGACTGGGCGTGACACAAACAAAAATGCACACTCATGCACATATATATTTGTACACGCTGCCCATTCAATAAATATAGCTTCTGGCTAAGTAATACATGTTTATGACAGAGTGTCTGAGACTCAGATTAATTTTGGTTTGGACAATGCAACAGAAAATGTATTTCTGAAAACCTTTAGAAATGTTTTAAGCTCAGGCTCTGTGTTCCCCATACAGGGATGTTTTATATTCACATAAATTGCACAGAATGAGCCGATACGTACTCTGATTGGTCACCTGCAGGGTTTGTGTGCAGGAAACAGGAAAATGGCACAGGTACTGCTTTTTATGGGTGCTTTTAGTGTAAGTGCGTACATGTGTGCTTGTGTGATCTGAGAAGAAGGGCATGTCCTGGCTTGCTGGATGACCCAGGTCAGAAATCTCGAGGAATGCGTGTAACATGAAGTGGATATGTCTTTTTGATTCATTGGAAAGTTGCCTCAACCTAGCAGCCTTATTAAAGCAAAAACGTTTTTCAACAGAGCATTCAAGACAAGCGAAGCTGATTGGTGAAGGCAAATTGAGTGATATTTGCAGAGATTCCCTCCCCCCTTTTTTTGTATCTGATCTCTGGGTTTTGTTCCAATGTCATTAAAACATAATTACAATTAAATAATAATAATAATAATAATAATAATAATAATAGTAATAATTAAATATAAATTAAAATATAATTCGAAATACCCATAAAATACAGAATTAGTTGCAGGACTGTTAAAAACATACTGGACATGGCTCATTTGA
Source organism: Sinocyclocheilus anshuiensis (assembly GCF_001515605.1). NCBI lineage: Eukaryota > Metazoa > Chordata > Actinopteri > Cypriniformes > Cyprinidae > Sinocyclocheilus > Sinocyclocheilus anshuiensis. The sequence goes on from NW_015555843.1 coordinate 106,607, forward strand.
ACCATAGAGCTCTAAAACCTTTGGTGCTGACTGCTGAGAGGGTCAGTTGCATCAGTATTATGTGAACAAAGGCACACTGTGGAAAAAGTCACTCACTGAAAAGTTGAAAGAAAAAAAAATGTAATCTAAAATTGTAACTTCTGAATTATTCAAATACATTATTCTATTTATTTATATTTACTAATTATTAAATAAATTAAATCAGTTAATCAGATTAAATCAGGTAGAAACAGGAAGCGATTTTTTGCATGACGTGACTGTGATGACTGATATATATTCTCAAATTTGATTAATCGGTCATGTAAAACCTTCTGCGGTGCAGCATAGACTGGAGTATTGTGAGCCTTTAAGATGTTTTGTCAGACAACGTTTGTACAGAGGAATTGCTAAACAGGCATAATACGGGATTAGTATTACCTGGTGACCTCCAGTCATTTGTAATAATTGCGGAGGTTGTCTGTGATCTTAATCCCGTGCGAATCGGCCATGTCTGTAATTTGTAAAGTAAAAATTCCCCC
>NW_015555843.1:108375-112928 GCF_001515605.1 Sinocyclocheilus anshuiensis
AGCTGCGTTGGAGTGTTTGATAGTATTTTGGGTGCTGTCATATCGCTACACCATACAATCTGCAGAAAGAGAAAGCTGAAAAGGTTTTCAGGTTAATGTGTTACAAATAAATCAAGCATAAAGCTTGAGATATTATTTTAACCTGGTGAAATGTAAATGTCACAGGGCACGAAACTATATTAATTATTTTTTTTTAAATCCATCTAACCGGACCATAGAATGGGACTCTCAAAGCCTTGACATCGTATCCATGAGATAAGTCAGTAAATTCGAGTAAAATCACAGGTTCCGCTTATCCCGTGCGAATGCACCACACGAAATTCAGATGTGGGGGGTAATTTCAAAATCACACAAGGTCCCCAGATAATACTAATCCCGTGCGAATAGGGCTATAGCTTATATATGCCATACAAATAGAAGCAGTTAGTGTTTTTATAGTGATTTGAAGTGACTGGATGTGTGTCATATTCATGGTCACAGTCCTGACAGAAAATCACAGCTGTTGAAACATACACACACACACACACACACACACACTGAGGGATAGACAGACAAACAGCACTGTCAAAGAGAGGATGCGTGTGTGTACATGATGCCAATTAGAGAGAAAGAAAGAAATAGCGGGGGTTGTGTAGGCCTCTTTTTATGGTCAACTTTGACCCCTTCTCAGACAAGGAGCAGAACCCTAAAATAATAGACAGCAGAGACAGAGATAATTACACCTTTACTGATTACTACTGTACCGATTCAGTGGATACTGAAAGCTCCACTGTGTGTGTGTGTGTGTTCAACATGTTCTAGCTACATTGCCATTTTAAATGGATCCAACAATGTTTAGGACATTAAAAATGACTAGAAATTCTTAAAAAATGTACAAAACATTTAAAAAATAATTGCAACCTTATTAATTCATACAGAGATTTCTGCCATGACAACTCTCAGAGAGTTTAGCATGGTAATATAAAAATAAAAATATGTCAATGTGTTTGGTCTTGGCGGAATAGATCTGCTACGTCATTAAAACTACTGCCAGTACATCCATGACATGCTGCTGTGAGCATGTAAGAAATACTGCTGCTGCACATTTAACACATATGAGACAACCCCCCAACAAAGCATGAGACACAGAACTGGACAATACAGCCAAATAATTGCATGTCGCTGAGTGTAAGAATATAAACTGCTGCATCAGCAGACATGCATATATTCACACATATGGAAAGAATGAAATCAGGTCAGAATAGAATGAATAGGCCTACCCCCCAAACAAGCAGATCTATTGCCAAGACATATGTAATGCTGCTGCTCCAAAGAGCCACGTGAACTGCATGTATTACTAGCTAGGTGTGCCTGGGCTACCATGCCGAATAGCTTAACACTATTGGCCTATGGCTATGTGAGCCTTGGCTACCTTGCCGACCGGCTTAACACTAGTTAGAATGCGCACAGTGTAGTTAACAAATAGATATACGTTGCAAGCTGGTGAGAGAAGACCCCAGCATACACCTGAGCAAAATATATTAATTAAAATCATTTTATAACTGTCATTGATATAACTTTTATAATCTTGTTGTGTATTAAAGCCATTAGGATGATAAAGAGTGCGTGACTCAGACTCGACGTGTAGCTGAATCAATCACACACTCAGCACAGCTACGGAAAACATCGACCTAAGAAATAAGCAAACATGAACATTGAGGTTAAGCAGCTAATATGGCGAACCCTGTTTCAAATGCATACAAATGGGAATGCTTATTTCATTTAAGTCTGTTCTTATGTCCTTAACTTGTCGGCATGTCCTCAGAACAATTACAGAATTCACTGAATTTACTGACATGAGAGTTAGTTTGATTGGAAAATAAGGCTTCACGTCTGAAACTATTAAAAAAAACAAGTGGATTCAAAACTTTATAGTTACTTAGGTGTAGACTTTGCTACAACTTCATTGTGAGACACCTAGTTCCAATCTATGCTACTAATAATGGCAAGTAAAAATGTGATCTTTAGTCCTACAGCACTGAGACATTTCACTGTTTCTGTCTCCACCAGTGTTATTTTACTACAGTATTTGTATACTATTTTAGTATTATTGATGTTTTAAGATTAGCTTTTACTTTTCAATGATCAGTTTTCATTTTCATTTTAGTTATATTTTTATTATTTGTATGATTTTGTCATTTTTATTAGTTATTTTTAATAGTTTTATTATTAACAGCACTCTCTGCTTGTCTGTGTTTACATGCTCCAGGACAGACTCTCCAGACTGTCCATTCATTAGTAGTGGAGATTTTTCAATTACTCTTTCCACAGGTTACATAGTCATCATGTCTGTATATGGCTACAAGCATCTATTTTTGAAAGCGAGTCACTGAATCTTTATTCAACTGATTCATTAAACAAAACTGATTCATTCATGATCGAAACAAGGAACTATGGGTGCTTCTCAAATGAAATGACTCATCCTTGCTATATTAAGCCTGCCACTTCAGAAGACAGTTTTCATTTTCGCATCCTTCTGGCCTATTTTGAAAGATACATCAGGTGTATCCTTCGTGGCAAATTTCTTTCCCTATGTTATGCAACACAAAAAAAAATATTTTTGAGGTGAAGGCATTGTGTTTTCTTTTATTTGCTTGTAAATGAATCACATAATGCTAAACTATGTGTAAAGTAAAACACTTGGATACCGCAGGCAGATGTCATTACCTGTACTGCATTCAAAGAATATAGAATATAGAATATAGAATTCCCAAGACGTGTCACATGTATAGTTTTGAATGGGGAAAAATGCAACGCTCAATATGGCCGCTAGAAACATTCAGCGTTCTGAGACGCGCGCTCAGGACTGTGCATGCGCACTGGCTGGTCTAGCCTTAAAAAAAAAGAAGCTTTTGTAACATTTGAGCAAAAGAAACAACATTTGTGAGACAGTTGTTGTCAGATTTCATTGGTGATTTCAAATATTAAATTTAATTGTAAGCTTGGTGGACTGCTTTGAAACATTTGATGTTTCCCAATTCAAAGAAAAAGGAGCTGTACTTGCATGGCTGAAATAGAGGCATTTCAAAGATGGTCACCTGAGTTAAGTGACTTGCCTTAAAGCGACTTTGGTTTGAATGAAAGAGAGAACGAGTCAGCAATGTGATATTTACCACATGAAAATAACGCCTTTTTCACTTACCTGGAGCCGGAGTGGATTGACACAGAGTGTAAAGGCCTATTCACACCAACATTGGTGATTTCAAATATTAAATTGAATTGTAAGCTTGGTGAACAGTTTTGGAGAATTTGATGCCCGAGAGGTATTTCAAAGATGGCCGCCGAGTGAAATCACTTGCCTTAAAGATAGGGTAAGCAATTTTTCAAAAACACTTTAGAAAACTGATTCGGGCCGACTAGCAAAACAAACTTGTAGCCAATCAGCAGTAAGGGGCGTGTCTACACATGATGTGGAGGAGAGAGTGTTCAGTGCACATGACGGACATTAGCGAGCCCAGTGACAGAAAGATAGAGATGGCGGATAAAAAACAAAAGAGGAAAACGTCTGTGGAACAAAAGAAGGCTTAAGGCAAGAAATATGACCCGTGGAAATATCGGATCAGCTTTCCAGCGCTGGAGAGAACTCAAGGAGTGGAAGGCCTGCAATCGGACGCCGAGGTGTTAAAAATCATTTGAAATTTGTGTCAATACGCAATAAATAGAAAGCAGCAGCAGTTTTCAATCGGGGATTTGTCGTGTCGTGCCGCGCCGCATCCAGTGTAGACCATAGATATGTATATTTTCAAATATTCTTCAAATTATAATTTTAATAGTATTTTTGCGCCATGACCGCGGAGACATTTATGATGTAGCCATGCGCACTTGCTAGACAGTCTCATTATAGCCTTTAATGCTGAGAAGGACTGGTCTAGGAAGGACGTATCCTCGCTAGGATGCTTACTTCCATTTGTGAAGCACCCTTCCTTTATCAGTGAACCACTGAATCGTTCACTGAAATGATTTGCTCTGAAGCACTGATTTATTCAAGAAAGAAACACCCTCCAGTACTATGTATTGGTCGGAGACACACAGCGATTAATTTTACCTTAGCTTCATTTGGAGCTTTTTTTGTTGACTGGACGAAAATAAACTGGTAATGTGGGGCCTCATTTATAAAATGTGCATATGCACAGATTTGATCTTAGAGTGTGCGTACGCTAAAATCCACGGCAACGTTCATATTTATAAAAACGGTCTTTGACGTGGAAAAGTAATTACCGCCACGTCAGGATCTGAGCAGGCATACACACTTTTCCTTGTGGCAAAGTCGGAGTACTGCAGCTATTTGAACATCTAATGCCGAGTTCACACTGCACAATTTTAGCCCGATTTTTCACTCGCCGACAGGTTTTGCGAAATCGCCGACAAATGCCCGACATCGGAGGCAAACCAGTGCTCGTTCACGCGAGTGACAAGCACGCAGTGTGAGTTATCAAAGACGCGATCTGAGGGAATCGCCGACACGTCGCCGATGCCCTTGAAATATTTGGCATGCTAAATATCTGGAGCTGTCG
>NW_015555843.1:113073-138958 GCF_001515605.1 Sinocyclocheilus anshuiensis
TGCGGACCAGTGTTGCCAAATCCAAGATTGCCGCCAGTTGTTTTTTACGTCAACAGGTTGAAGCGACCCCAATAACTGTATTGTACCAGGAGAACCCCGCCAAAACCCTCCCAACGCGATTTTTACTGTGGGATCCCCTCGAAAGCAATTGGGCTATTTTCATACTAGTTTTGAGTAGTAATTGGGTGGGTTTTGTAGCAAAAACCTGGCAACCCTGCACCAGACAGAGCTGTCGGCAGTGTGTAACCTCCTGTCGTCGTTCCATCCTGCAGTGTGAACACAGCAACAACTGAATGCTACCCCAGATAGTCGTTCAGTGTGAAACCAACAGTGATGCGACGTCTTTGAAAATCGTGCAGTGTGAACTCGGCATTAGGTGCAATAATAATAAAAGCGGTGTATGTGCAAGCACCGAATTCATCATAAACAACAAAGATGTAGTGTAAGAGATTAATTGTGCAGTGTAGTCAGCCTGCGCTACACACTGCCATGCCACAATTTTTGTTTTGTGTGAAATCCTACTGGAGAGACTTCCAAAAAGTGTCTCCGCACGAACCTCTACCTCCGCCAGCAGGACCTCAATTTCAGACTCAGTCAAGTTTTTTTTCTTTGTGCTCGTCATTTTCAATCATAGAAATTCGGATATTGGCGTGTGCTCTTTTATATGTTAATTATATTAATTAGGGGGCGTTTACAAGGCGGAGATCTGACACCAGTCAGCTGCGCACAATTTCAATTTGCGATTTATAAATGTCACATCTGGAAGAGAGGCGTACGTACGTTCGTTTTCTCTGAATTGCACTTATGCAGTTTTGAGAAATGATCTTAGAACAAATTTAGGACGGTTTATATGCAACATTTTATAAATGAGGCCCCTGGTGTTTGGTGCTTGGGTCAATCTCAAAGCAAAAGATCCCGCAGCTGCTAAAGTGTAAAAGCTTTATGCTCCCGTTTTTGCAGTGGTAAGACTTACGGTGAGTGGGAATTGCCAGCAACGTTATGACAATGCTTGAATTATGATATGACATAATTCTTTTTTTTATCTGATTAGATTCATCAAGTATTATAATTCAGTCTTCCAAGTCACGTCAAACCTATGTACTCATACATAACAATGCAAAAGCAGTACAACACACTTAATCTAAATGCTGATGAGGCATGACAGATCCCTTTGTTTTTAATTTAAAAAGGAGACAAACGCTATGTTGACATTTCAGCCTGTCAGTTCTACCTGACATTACTAAAAACTAACCTGCACAGTAGAGGATGCCCAATGTAAGCCTTCCAGCCCATTAAACATCTCTACTACTATTGCAAATAAATCGTAGGTCTCCAAGCACCATGTTCTCAAGTTCCATGAAAACACTGTAAGGGGCGTAAGAATGATAGAATCAATGCATTCTTTGATAAGATAGCAAGTGCTGATTTGAAAACCCCAGCAGTGAAATTCTGAGAGACATCAATGTCATGTTTTTGATTTTCGGCTCTTTGCCAAAGAGTGCATTAGTTTGCAGAGATGATCCTAGCCTTGCCTCTTGCCAAAAGGAAAACAAAATCAGAAAACAAAGTATTGCAAGGTCCAGATTTGTTCCTGCTGCTTGCAGGAGCTTGAGTTTAATGTTTATATATTGGGCTGATTATGCTCTGTGAATTACAGGTAAAGAAATTAGATAAACAAGGACAGATTGCCACTTAACCATTTAATTTAAATATTGATAAAAGAACAAAAATATTTTAATAAAGAACACTCCATGTAGGGCGAATTCTTCCTCCTAGTTACACTACCATTCAAAAGCTTGGGGTTGGTGAGATTTGTGTGTGTGTGTGTTAATGTCACTTGTGCTCACCAAGGCTGCATTTATTTGAGCAAAAATCAATAAAAACAGCAATATTATGAAATGCTATTCCAATTTAAAATAACTGTTTTCAATTTTAATATATTTTAAAATGTATTTTATTCCTGTTATGGTGAAGGTGAATTCTCAGTTTGCCATTCAAATTCATTCAAACTCAGTTTTCAAAGCATTTAAAAAAAAAAAAAAACTGTCACTTTTGCTGTCACGTTTGTTATTTTAATTAATCCTTGTTGATGAAAGTATTAATTTCTTAATTTCTAATAATAATAATAATTTCTAAAAAATGTTTATATATATATATATATATATATATATATATATATATATATATACAGGGTATCTGGCTTGGGCTCAGTGAGAATGCGGTGAAATGTAGTGTCCAGTGAACAGACACATCTGGACTGTCGTTAATGAAAACAGGGTGTGAACCTCTACCCACACACAGTCCTGAGCCAGACCCGCAGCCCAGTGAAGCATGACAGGAAGAGAATGTCTGAAGTCTTCCAGACATCTACGGAGGATAATCAGGGTATATATTTTCCCACACAGCTGTAGAAAAAAATTTACTACAGCTTAATTGAACTTTTGAATCAAATAAAATTTTCTGTATTATTCTTCATTTCATCAATATTTGTTTAATTTTTCTTAGGGGAAAATATTTAAACTTCAATCTCTAGTTTTTTCTTTTTAAATACAATCATAACCCCTGTTTATTTGCTTTCTCTTGCTTATGGTCATAGATACAGTTTCCGATCGAACGTCACACCCTGAGTACCTGTCATCTTAAAGTTCCTCTTGTGACGCATTATGAATGAAAACACACTTGTTCTCTTTCTCAAACACTCCCTACTTGCATGCAAAGTGCACAAATGGACAAAAAGCATGGACAGCCTTTTGTTATTTTTGTTAGTTTCAGAATATGGATATTGAGTCATATCTCAAATTAGTAGCTTTGCTGTACATTAAGATAACAGATTTGTAGTTTTTTTTCCAATCATTAGCCTATTTACATAATATTTTTGAAAAATCCTTTCGAGTTGTGTGTGCGAACATGTCTGTCAGTTGTTGGCCATCAGCTGAACTCCCTGCTGAGTTAATGGTCTTACCAACTCTCTGCACTCTCTGGGAGTAATGAATAGTCTGGATTTTTCTTGGTGACTTTTGATGAGTTAGTTTATGAACTTGGCAGTGGCCAAACATAATCTCAATTGTGTTATCTCAAACATTATCTCAAACTATAAATGTATAGTCCATAACCCCAAAACTTTTTGCTGCATCCTCTTTTTACTGATTTGCTCAGAACTGGCACATATTGCATACAGAAATATTGCATGTACCATTTACTCCTGTTCTTATTTTAGTTATCTTAATGTTGATTGGATGGTGAAATGCGGAGTTGTAATACGTAACAAACACATATGAGGGGTGGCAACATTTCAGATGCAACAGTCAATGTGTCACTACATTAATGTCACAGTGGCCCACCATTAGTGGACACTTTAGTGGGTCAGTTCCCTTTGAACTGATCTGTGTCTTCTAAGGATCCCTCTCAGGTGACGCATTCTGCAGTTACTAGTAATAATCCACGCTGCAGTGTGCGTTTATCTATGTGTGTTGGATGGTTTATTTTAGGACTGGCTCCATTACCAAGGCTGGGAAAAGTCTGCGTCTCATTGAGGGAGACAGTAGTCTGCCACACCCATTAACACATGCACACACATACACACACAATCCCAGGCTACACCCCACAGCCTAGGGCCAGTTCCCAGACTCTGCCAGTGTGTTTCCATCTTACAGAAGCTTGTTAATGACAGACCCTAATGAAGACATGACTGACTGAAGACTCACAATAAATCAATAAACCACTATAATACTCTCATCTGCGACACACAATAACACACCTCACACACACTTCCATGACTGCAGGGATAAACACTTGGGTAAATGATGACATCATTAAAGTGGATCCAGTATCAGTAGAGAGAGAGAGAGTGAGAGAGAGAGAGAGAGAGAGAGTGTGTGTGTGTGTGTGTGAGAGAGTGTGTGTGCGCGAGAGTGAGAGAGTGTGTGTGCGCGTGTGTGAGAGAGTGTGTGTGCGCGTGTGTGAGAGAGTGTGTGTGCGCGTGTGTGAGAGAGTGTGTGTGCGCGTGTGTGAGAGAGTGTGTGTGCGCGTGTGTGAGAGAGTGTGTGTGCGCGTGTGTGAGAGAGTGTGTGTGCGCGTGTGTGAGAGAGTGTGTGTGCGCGTGTGTGAGAGAGTGTGTGTGCGCGTGTGTGAGAGAGTGTGTGTGCGCGTGTGTGAGAGAGTGTGTGTGCGCGTGTGTGAGAGAGTGTGTGTGCGCGTGTGTGAGAGAGTGTGTGTGCGCGTGTGTGAGTGTGTGTGTGTGTGCGCGTGTGCGTGCATATACCGGAATGCGAACTGATTATACAATTTTGATTTAATTCTACTACCTTCAATATGGGTTTTTTTGTACTGTACAAATGTAGAATTTCACCCTTAAATCAGTATGTAAATATCAACTGATCAGATGTTTGCAGGTGGAAACATTGTTATTTTAGTTTTATTTATATACTATTATCAATATTTAAATTAACATTTATTTTAATATTTTTTGTTTTAATTTTTGTTTAGGTTTTAGTAATTTTGTAATGTGCTTTTGTCATTTTCCCCCCATTTTTTTATGTTTCTATTTACCTGTAATTTATTTCAGTTTTAATTTTAGTAATTTTAATACTTCAGCTTAAACTTTTTATATCTGTTTTTATATCCGTAACATTTTCTTTAATTTTTAGCTTTATTTCAGTTAATGTAAACTTTTTTTTATGCTGTTAACAATAACAACACTGGATGGAAAACTTGATGCATCTGGAAAATGCATGAGTGTGTTTACAAACGGATGAGTTGGCTTTAAATCAGTAGAATTTGATTTTGATGATCACGTTTTCTAATCACAATGCTCGACACGTACAGGCACATACAATCACACATACCACTTTTTTCCCAGAACAATCTTTTCCGTATAGTGGCCAATCAGATTGACTGATGATGTGTTATTGCACATCTCTTTGAAGTCTTTCCCATGTAATATTTCTACAGTTTTTCCCAAAGGTGTTTAGGTAAAGTGAGTGGGAGGAGCACGTCACATCTTAAGAACCAAGCTTTCAGAGTGAAACTAGTCACTGAAACATGAAGTTGATTAAAGCTTAGTCAATGCCACAGTCTTTGACGCCATTTTTAATTTTTGTGTCTGTGTAATAAACATTTTTCTGTAATGGCAGGTAATGTAACTTTGCACCTTCATTTTAGTGATTTAGTGAGGTTAGTGAGTATCCTTTGAAGAAACACACACATGCATATGTTCAGTGATCAGAAGTGGAACAGCTGAGGGAATGACTGGACTCATCTGAGAGCAACAGCTGCAACCTAACTATTGCCAGAGATATAAGAGAACAGATATATTGGCACAGACACTAACGCACAGACACATGCTACACTTACCAGTGACACTGTAAGGTTATAGATTTGCAGCATGCATAGGGGGGACATTTATTTCCAAATATCTTGTCTTAATTTCAAATATCAGAACAGCATAGCTGCGGCTTCAAGGGTCATGGCCAGATTCCCGGTGTTGGTGGGGTTACTGTACACACATCTGATTTCAGTTTCAGAGCGACCTCCTACCACAGATGCATGGGTATGTGCTGTAGGTGCATATGTCTGTACGGAGGAAATTGACAAAGCTGCCAGTGTGTGATGAGATACACCATTTATTACAACTGGTCTGTCTCTCTTCTGGTGAATCCAGCTAAAACAAATGCATGTGCAAAATGCACTTTGTATCTATGAGGAACCATCTACTCTGCTGCATTCTCACTGATTCACACTTGACACTTAAAGGAAAGTAGCCTGGAGCATTCAGTAGTTCAATGCTTTTCACAAAGGCAATTTAGATGCAGTGTAGTTTCTTAGTCTAAAACTTGGCTTCACTAGTTTTTGACATTGAACCTGCAGCCCACACAAAGATACATGGATGCATTGCAATGCATTCATCATTTTCCATAAATATGTTTGCATATAGACATATATGCCAAAGGTAGGAGAACAAGCAATCTTAACATTTGCTGTAACATAATACTTGTATTTGGAAAAAGCACACACACTCATGGTTTGTTTATGTAAATGAGCAATGATTCATTGATAGGTTGACAGGGCAGCTGCGTTGGTAAAGACAGCTGAACGATCGCTCAAACACATGTATGTGCTCATAGACACACACTGCTCTTTACTTTGTTCGGTTTACAAAAACAATAAACATGCACCTTATCATACATGAGTAAAGGGTAAAGACTTCATAGTGTTTAATGTACAGTTACGTTGGAGATTTAGTAGAGCTTAATGTACAAATTTTTGTTTTTTTTATGGTTACTATTATGAAGCTTGTGAACAAATTGTTAATGAACCAACCCATTACTACATGACTGAAAACTGTGAATGTTGCTTCATTTAATGAAAGATATAATGCAAGTATTGAGACTAGCCTTTTCTTGCTTGCTGATCTAATGCGTTATATTATATATATATATGTATTATATATATCAAGTCAAGTCACCTTTATTTGTATAGCGATTTATACAATACTGGTTGTGTGAAAGCAGCTTTACAGTGTCAAACAGGAAAATAGTTTGTCAATGATGCAAGAAGACAATAACAGAGTCATTTTTCCGGCTAAAGTCAGTTCATTGATGATGCAGTGATGTCATCATCTAGTTCAGCTCTCTTCCAATAGTGTCTGTGCAATCAGTCAAGCATCCCCAACTAAGCAAGCCAAAGGAGACAGTGGCAAGGAACCAAATCTCCATCGGTGACAGAAATGGAGAAAAACCTTGGGAGAAACCAGGCTCAGTCGGGGGGCCAGTTCTCCTCTGGCCAGACGAAAACAGCATCGCGTGTTTTAATTTTAGGCTGCAACACTATATATATATATATATATATAAATTGATTGAGTTTCTTCAGCATAACATTATTTGTTTAAACAAACATCTTCTAGTCTCGTTGTACAAACCTACATTAATTGCATGCAAATGTTTTTCTACAATTTATTGCATTTAACAAGTTTGTTTAATTGCATACTGAAGGTAAATTCTATCTCCATCGTGTTCTCTGGGCAAGGGCATTTTCTATAAATATCACTAACCCTAAGCTTTTAATCACTACACATCATCATTTGTGAGTAACTTCTACACCTGGTCTTGAATCACACAGATTCAGACACAACCCCCTGATAGAGTGAAGATAGAGTAGTATGCTTTAACAATCTGTTATGAGTAGAGCTTCAGTTAAGAGCTGATCTTTGATCCGTTTTTCCCATTATCTAGCTAATCTACTCCATTACACATATGGCAAAGGGGAAGTGACCTTTGATGGAAAAGACTTGTGTTTGAGACTCTGCTGTAGCTGCACCCTCAGCACTATAGTAATTAAGTGGAGACAAGTGAAGAGAAGCGGGCCAGAGATGGTAAAGCACAGAATGAAAAAAAAAAGATGAATTTGTTTTAAGATCATTTTGTCATGTTTCATTTCACTGTTCAATTCACTTAAATGGGGTTGAGTGAGTGCTATTTGTCGCTATAAATCGATCAGTAATTATTGAGCATGATCTGAACCGGGTGTGTAAAATTAAGATTTTATATAGTGTTCACTTCCATTTATACACACAGATGTAGCAGAATGGAGACAAAAGTATAATCTTTTGTTTTAGCTTTTTGACCAATAGAGGATCTATGTAAAGATCAGAGGTTCAGTCTACAAAGAATACAAATTTCTAAGCTGCATATTTGGTAGTGTTGCAAAAAAGTAGAGTAGACAGTATTTTAAAAATTTTAAAAAGTTTATTTTTTATAATTTACTATTTATTAGAAGTAGAATGTGACATCATATCCTGTTGCAAAAATTTATTGCCGGTTCAGAAGAAATTTCACCTTCTCAGAGTGAAATGTGACGACACCTTTAGTGAGACATCTAAACTGTGCAGCGGTGGGACGTCCAGGAGGAAGACTGAGACATGATACCACATGAATGCCTGTATTACTAAACTTCTAGAAAGAGAGAGACAGGAATAGCCAAGTAAGTAAAAATGTGCGTGCGTGTATGAGTGTCGAATAGCAAACTGTTTATCTTGCTTTTCTTTTCTGCATTACTGTAAGGATGGATCCACCCTAAAATGGAGAAAAAGAAAGGAAGAATTGCTTAGCTCGTATTTATTATCTGCGATAGCACTGGATATGAGATCTTAATCGTGTCAGTAGAGAGGTGAACATAACACCCTCTGTGTCAGGGCCTGGAATAACACAGGTCTTTTCTTGTCCCAACATCAAATGCAAATCACTCCAGCAGTTTTTTTTCCAAATAGAAATGTAATTCAGGGTGTGGCGTGAATGTGTGTGTGTGCATGTTAAATGTGATCCGTGCTGCTACATGATTTTTGCAAGCACAGATCAACTGAACACACTCATGCTTGGATGCTTTTGCAAAGTTTAAGCTCGTGCCTAACAAGACCTCTGTGATTTGAAAGATTTCATTCACAGACATTGTTATTCAGTTTGGACAGAATTTAAGATATGTTTATATTTCGAGATTTGAGTATCTGTCTTAGGTCATACTGTCATATGTGTTGCTTTGGGCCAGTTCAGATCGATTCTTATACTCTGAACTCTGTGACATGATAAAGTGCTGAGATATGCTAGAAACGTTGGTGGCGTCTTCTCTAATAGTCCTGGAGAATGATCTAGACACGCACGATTCTTCATATATGGCACAAGGTAAGAGGGCAGATCAAAACATGCCCAAGAATGGAGAGCAGGAATTTAATGATTAATCGGGGTAATAATACAATCACTGTCCATTCAGCTTCTCAGAAACTCACACCTGAAATGCCCAACTATTTTTGGTTGATGCAAATAGTGTTTTTTAGGGGTGCTATTTAACAGTTATACAGTATTTCATTATTTGGTTTTAAACCATTGTTAGTAATGTAAGTGTTAGGATGAGAGGAGTTTCAATTGGCAGCTGCTGTAGTTTTTTGCCAGCACTTGCTGGATAAGGTTCATTTGCGAGTAAGAGGAATTCTGGGATGTGTTCAGTGCCAGCATGGAGTCTTAAACCCACAGAGGGTCTTTAGCAGCTGTTTCCACAAACAATTAAGGTATTGAGACAAGTGAAATACAGGCTTTGACTCAACTTTAGTCTCCCACTGGAAATCCAAGCATGGATCCATCAGTGTTTCATACACTGGTCTGCATTTAAAATAAAATACCCAACACTTCAACAGCCTCAACACACAGGCTTATAAAAGTATAAAAAGTCTACTTACAAAGCTTTGCATTGACTACAAATGTTATGTCAGGTCAAATAAGTACTGTCTGTGCTGACAGTTTTTTTTTCTTCTAACAAATTCTCATTTCATTTATTATGTTGCCATTTCTACTTTTTTTTTTGTAATGTTCAGAGTTGATCTTTTTATCTGAAAATTGTTTGCTCATTGTCAACTTTTTGTATGCCGTGTTTGAGCATGTCTAGTATTTACATTTTATATTAAGTGCAGACTAGAAGTTAATTAGGATCAGGCATAAAATAAGGGATGAATGCCAACAAACAAACAAATAAATAAATGAAATTAAATAAAAACAACTTACCAATATGCACTAAATAGCACTAAACCTTTTTTAAATGTGAAGATAATCTTTTAAGTCACAAATACAAAGAAATTTGAACTATTTGAAAATATAATTAACAGCATAGTTTCTGATTTAATTTTTTTTTCTCTCTTTGTCATTCTCTCTCAGCTTATAAAACAGGAATGTGAGGTGTACCTCAAGTTTCAGGTACTGAAGGCTGAGCTGCCAGATGCCGGTTGGCAGATTCCTCTGCTGACAGAACAAATGTGTTCGCTAAATTCTTTTCTTTATGTCTATGCATGCAGCTCAGATTGTGAACCTGAAGCCACTGCTGACTCAGCAATAATTCTGCAGCTTAGCATGAAGCTAACATCCAACAAATCAAAGTACACTCGCTCATACACTCACGCCAAAGTACCTACACATAAACTTACTACTGTTGACATTAGCAGTCAAGTACACTTACTGTCCTTTCATACAGTAAGCTTACCAGCACCTGCTCTCCCCATGAAGTATAAATTACAGTACGGCAAGAAAAACACGCTCCTAAAATAGACACCTTTCCACTACCACAGACGTGTTACAGGATAAAGTCATTTCAGCCCAGAGTTCAGACCAAGGGCACCAGGCCACCTAACAAGACCTGATGGTGCAACATCACAGACTGAGGCTCTTCAGCTCCAGCCCTTGAGGGCCAGTGTCCTGCAGTACCAAACCTAATTTAACCCAACTGTCTGTAATTTGCAGTCAGTTTTGAACACCTTGATTTCGTGTGTGTTTAGTTAGGGTTAGAGCTAAACTCAGCAGGACACTGGCCTTCCAGGACTGGAATTGAAGAGCCCTTGATGGAGAAGATTTAGTAAATTGGAAATAAAATATAAGAATGAAGATTTTTAAAGGGGTCCTGTTATGCTTTTTCAACTTTAATTAGTATGTAATGTTGCTGTTTGAGCATAAAAAGATCTGCAAGGTTACAAAGCTAAGAGTCCATTCTAAAAGCATATATTCTCTTTAACAGAAAACACTTTTGAAAAACTACAAAAACACGCTTCTTCCAGATATTGTGATGACACACTGTCACTCATTAAAATAATTCCTGCCCAAGGGCAAGGCCTGTAGCGTGTTGTCAACATGGTGAATAGATGCTGTTCACCTTTATTTGTGCTTGCAAAGTTTCTGCACGATCCTCTTGTTCATAAACATTCTCAGGGTCTGAATCGGACTCCAAATGATATGGCAAAATTGACGCCATCATTAATATTTACAGCTGAGCAGATGAAACTCGTGGTTATGATAAAGGGAATGACATTTCTGGAACACGCTCTAAGCCAGGGGTGTCAAACTCAGTTCCTGGAGGGCCGGAGCTCTGCAGAGTTTAGATTCAACCCTAATTAAACACACCTGATACAACTAATCAAGTCCTTCAGGCTTATTTGAAAACTATGTGGTATGTGTGTTGGAGCAGGGTTGGAACAAAACTCTGCAGGGCTCCGGCCCTCCAGGAATTGATTTTGACACCCCTGATCTAAGTGGTTCGCCAGTAACTATGCACTGAGCCAGCTAACCAATCAGGGTACATTTTGTATTTTGGAAGGAGGGGTTTCATCGAAACAGGAAGTAAATAGGGTGTTCAAGACAGACTGGGAAGAGAGGTGCTGCAATAATATAAAACATGTAAAAAAAACAAAAATGTTTTTGAAACAATCAAGCATGAAAACCTATTCTAGTACACGCCAAAAACCAAATGAAGACTTCGTGAAAAAGATCCCTTTAAGTATTTAAGGGTCTAGTTTGAGTAGTTTTTAACTCTATCTTGCACTAAGATTTCTAATGATTTTGCCCATTAATAGTTAAAGGAAAATATACTGCAGGGCTGTCATAAGAGTGGTGCAACTTGTGCAGCCACACCGGGCCCCTCGCTTGGGACGGCCCTGATATACTTTAATATAAATCAGCTCTCAAATGTTATTTCATTTATAGAGCCTAACAACCCCTGTCACTTTCATTCTATGTGAAACAAGCATGAACATCTTATTTCCGTGACAAAATAATTTTTGGGTGAACTACACTAGCATTCAAAAGTTAGGGGATTTTATTTTTTTCATGCTTTTGAAAGCAAGTATCTTATGCTCACCAGGACTGCCAAATTATTTAATAAATATACAGTAAAAACGGCAATATTCTGAAATATTTTTGCAATTGAACTCTTTTACCTGTTATCTTAATATATTTTAAAGGGGTCATATGAAGTTTTCCTTTCTCTTTGGAGTGTTACAAGCTGTTCGTGAATAGATAAGATCCCTCAGTGTCACAAGATCCTTCAGAAATCATTCAAGAAACTTCTCAAGAATTTTCTTATTATTATCAATGTTGAAAACAGTTGTGTTTTTAATCTATACTGGTTGTTTGCCAATGCTTTACAACCTCATCCTCCAGAAAGATCCGGTAATCCAAGGTGAATAGTTCTGAAAAGAAATGGAGGAATTTTTTATGTGGGTGTGTCTTTTTTTTCCTTGGGAAATTAAAGCCGTGAAACCCAGGATGAGTTAGAACAGGTTAATCTTTAAGAGAGATGATACACATCGTTACTCTGACTGAGTCAAAACAAAACCTATGTTATCAGCCTCGTCAGCTCCATGAGGATTCTTCTCTAGCTCTGTGGATCTCACTGTCATGCATGATGTCAGCAGGTGACAAATGAGGTGCGAGCTTGTGTTTCTGGGTCTTCTTTTAAATAGAAAAAATAAATGAAGACATCACAAATGCTACATATGAAATAAAATTGTAAACCTCATAGGTACAAGCCTTTAATAAATACTTGTTGGGAAAATCAGACAGATTTAACAAATGAAATGCCAGATTCAGTATGAGCATCAGTGCATGTAAAACTAATCACAGCCAGTTATGTGATGGACTTTTTTATTCATGTTAGGTTAGTGTTTCAATTCCTTTATATTATAATAATGAAACTTTCTTTGAGGAGTGACATGATTCAGAATGTAAATCTGAATTACTATCACATTTTGCATTATCCAATCATTTCTATAGTCAGCTGTAATATATTTTTCTGTGCACTAAAGACATAAATTGTTCCCTTCATTCAGCCACAGCAACATGCACTGATAAAATTGTTCTCACCTTCCAAAAAACCTTAATTGCATTTGATTAGACTCCAATCAAATATGACAGAACAGCTCATGAATAAAGGAGGGAAAAATACCCCAGCCACCCCAAACAAGGGAGGATTTCAGATAACATAAATCTTTACTCATAGTGTTCTTTTGAAAAATGGTATTATAGTAATATAGTACCATTTTATAAATATAAAATCTTATTTTCAACACAATACTCAGACAGAAGATACGCTTTGAACTCAAGTGTTTTCTGTCGTTGACGTGGGTCAATACTCTGGTCCATTTGTGGTTCATTTTGAGTTGTAGCATAATAACAAGCAATGATGTTCTGAAAGCATTAAGAAAACATTTTTTTTCCAAAGTCTTCCAACATCCAACTTAAAACCAGACAGTCTGGGACACTAATATAAACAATTATATCAGGACTGACATTGGCTTGAAAATGCAAGTGTTGGACTGTTCTAAGGAGAAAAAAGTGCCACTCGAACATGCAGCATATTTCTTTGAAGTCTTTGAGTCTTTCTCCTATGAAGTACTGTAGACCTTCCGAAGAAGTCAGCATTTGATCAGTGGCAAAACATTCTTTCAGCATGGTCAATGTGTCCAATCCTTAGTCGACATTCATTAGGAAAGTCATAAAAACAACACAGATAATCTATTCTAACATGAAAATAGATCATCTATCATTTAAAGTATTTCTTATAAAGTCCCCACAGATAGACTACCAACTTGTGGCCATTTTACATATTTATATATAAAACATTTTCTGACCAACATAAATAAAAGGAATGACACTGTTGAAAAGGAGAGCGACTGAAGGAGAGAATAAGAAAAAGTAATAATTTTAAGAAAGACGATAAAAAGGTGTCATATAATTTACTAAACTCAAATATACACAGCTATGTCTTTTTCACTATTTACATATGTACATATGAATATTTTTCAATTTAATGAATTATCTCTCAGTGATTAAAGAACTAAAATCATCGTCCCCTACTGTGTACCCCTACAAAAACCTAAGTGTTTTGGGACAACACAATAGTGTGTTGACTGAAGTGGCCCTTGATTCTTTACATCATGACTGTTCTGTTTATATGGCTGTCACATGAAAAAAGACAAAAGCAATCATTTCTAACCATCAAGAGCTGAGTGAGAGATTATCAGTCAGAATAATCTTACTGTCTGGACTGAGTACCAATTCCCAAAGAAGGTGAATTTCAATATAAAAAAGTAAGCCTTTTATACTTAACAGTATCTTAGTTCACCCAAAAATGAAACTTGTGTATTCATTTACTCACCCAAATGCCATTTATTCTCTTTTCTGTGTAACAAAAAGGAATGAGGACCGAGGCTGTCGAGCTCTGTAATTACAAAAAAGCACCTTAAATAGGTCTTAAAAATGTATGTTTCTTTAAAAAGTCTTCTAATGTCATACAACAGATTTGTGTGAAGGACAAACTTCAGTCGTTATTCACATAATATGAATGCTAGAGATTGTCTGATTCATGAACAAATGATTCTTTTGAGTTGGAGCTTTTCAATTAATCAGTTGATCCAGTTCAACTCTGAATGGTCTGGTTTTCAAACCTAATGACAATGGTTAACAGCCCAACAGAAGGTAAGATATTAGTGAATAATAATGTACGCTTTGGTCTGTTCATCACACAAAGCTATCATATGGCTCCAGATGACTTGGAATATAACATAGCAATTTTATGATACTCTTATGATACTTTTATGGTGCTTTTGCATCCCTTTTGAAGCGTGAAAGCTCCAGATTTTGTGTGACTTCCTACACTTTTATGTTACACAGAAGAAAAAAGTCATACAGGTTTGGAATGACATGAGGGTGAGTAAATGATAACAGAATCTTCCTTTGGGTAAACTATACATTTAAGTGTGTCTATAGCATGTGTTAACAAAAACAAGAACCAACGTATGTGCATCATTAGAAATAAAAAATAAAAAAAGGTAAGCGCTATTGTGACGGTACAGTGAGGCACTTGTGTATATATACCTCTGGAAGATTTAACGGCTTCTAACACTTGACTTTGGGCAGGTCTGGACATAAGAGAAATAAAAAATAAAAAAAGGTAAGCGCTATTGTGACGGTACAGTGAGGCATTTGTGTATATATACCTCTGGAAGATTTAACGGCTTCTAACACTTGACTTTGGGCAGGTCTGGACATAATCAAAAACACTTTAAAGCTGCCTATCGCTGATTACTCCTCAGCCTCAAGGGTCAAAGGTCTCGCCATAGTTCACAAACATAATCTTAAAGTTCAGCTTTGTGTAAAAATGTCCTTCTTTTTAAGGAAAGTGAGTGCAAGTGTAAACAAAAAAAAAAAAAGGATTTTGAAAACCATTCTTTGAATGTCGCATTTGCTGCATTTTTGTGACACAAATCCCTGTTTCATTTGACTACACAATGATGAAAAAAGAATGAAAAGCCCAGAAGCTTTCAGATCAGACAACAAAAAAATACTTATATTTTTTCTTGTTTGTCTGGTTCTTTCATACGTAATGATCTTTCATGTGCTCGCTTAAACTCTCGTTCACATTGTTCTTGCAGCAGTTTTCTTTGCTGCTGTAGTGTGTCCTGTTTGGCTGATTTTGGGCTGTAGTGTGAATAGTGTACACTGCGTCCCCTTTAGTGTACTCAAGAGATGAGCACTTATGCAGAACCAGCCCTCTGTCGCTCTCTTCATCTCCCTCTTCCTCCTCTTCCTCTCGCTCAGCTCCGTCTCCAACCCGATCCAGAGGGTAAAACAGGTTCTTGTTCTCCTGCAGCGGGTCTGTGTTGTCTTTGTGAGGCATGCGAGTGCTCAGTAGTGTCCCGCGCTGGTTGTTGATGCTCTCCTCCATCTGCGTGTCCTCTCTTTGTCTAGCTTTCCTGCGTCTTCTGAACCACCACACGCAGATGATGACACATGAGATCCATAATACCACAAACAGCACACACAGCAATGGGATGAGGTAACCTGTAGAGAGACACACAAAAAAAAATCATATTCACTACCATTCAAAATGTTTGGGTCAGTGAGATTTTTTTAAGAAATTAATATTTTATCAAAAATAAACGGATCAAAAGTGATGTATTGCAGTTTCCTCAAAAAAATAAAAATAAATTAAGCAGCACAACTGTTTTCAACATGATAATAAAAATTGTTTCTTGAGCATTAAATCAGCATATTAGAATGATTTCTGAAGGATCATGTGACACTGAAGCCTGGAGGAAACGCTGCTGAATATTCAGCTTTGCCATGACAGGAATAAATTACATTTTTTTAAATAAATTAAAATAGAAAACATCTTACCAACCCCAAACTTTTTGATTATTATTGTTATTATAATATATAGATTTAAATAATTTTATAAATAAACTATAGTTTAAATAATAAATTAAATCATAATTATTTCAGAAAAGGATTAATTATGTTAATCGATTTATGTTATGATGTCTAAAAGAGACACATCTGACTCACCGACTTGAGGACGCGGGTCCTGAGTGTCAACTCTGACCTCTCTCACAGCCAACAGTAACGTGCTGTTGTGAGGTTTGGACAGAACATCAATGATGGAGTGGACAACATCCTGTATCTGAGCTCGTCCCTCAACAACGGTGTTTTGCTCATATGACTGCGGAAATCAAAAAGAAAAAGAGCAAATGAATATTTACAAAGACTCAAGTCCTTTCTTAGCTGTAGTCCTGATGTTTTACTTACATTTACATAATTATCTCACTTACAACAATAACAACAACAACAACAGAGTCAATGGAATGCTATTTGGCCCTAAAAAGTCACAATGGTGGAATATCTGTAAACAGTAAAAAAAAAAAAAAACTAAGAGCGAAATTGTTAGAGACTCAGCACACACAACCTCACTACTGAAACAGGCAGACACAGGAATAAAAATGACGACATCCAGGAAAAATTTAACAACAAAATAAAACAAATAAAACAAACATTTGATTATGTAGCAAGCAATGAGACAGTCCCTGTCCTATTAGGATAACTAATAAGGGGAAAATCTCATTTGAATCTGGAAATACAATTTTGTGAAGTAATAATATTACTTCTTTATTCCCTTTGATTTCATAATAAAGCATACTAAAATCAAAACTAAAAAAAGACATTCAGAGAAAAGGGAAGGAGGAATGATGGAGACATATTGGAATGACAAAGATAGAAAGACAGCATGAAATAGGAGGAAAGGAATTTAGAGTGGGGAAGGAAAATAGAATGGCTGGATCAGAAATGAAAGAAGTTAGACCTGACTGGGCAAGTTATTCACCTTTCCCTTAAATTTCATGGCCAGCCACATGTAGTTGTCTGTGGTAATAGACAGGGTATAACCACGCTGGAGTCCACAGGGGACGTCCCTATACTGAGCTTATAACTTCAGAACAAAGCACAGTCTTTTGAGAGCTCACACCATAAAAGGTTACCGCTACTTTTCTGGAAAACTTTTAATGTTACAACATAAATCTTAACAGCATTACAACATCACAGAAAAAGAAGAACTAAGATTCTGGCCATTAAGGGCTTAAAGTAGTAGAGGGTCAGAGCTTTCCCCAAGAGTCTGCATTGCTACAGCAATGGTCTCAAAGTGAGTGAAGGAGATAAAGAGAGAGAAAGATGAGAGTGTGTAGAGCAGGACAGGTGAGGTATGTTAAAGGAGAAAAGCTGAATTTTTGATGTGAAAGAAACATTTAGATAAGAGAAATTAAAGAAAGTCAGTCTTGAATTCACAAAAGGATCTAATTTTTACAAGCGCTCTTTGGAAGCTGTTTGACTGTGATTTAAGGGGCGTTTTTTTGAAAAAGTGCAAACTGGAAGAAGGACATGGAAATGTTTTAAAGGAGAGACGAGATGGAAAGAAAGAAATAAACACTTCAAAGTGAAGGAAAACAGATGGTTTCAGGAAGAGCATGTTATTGGATGAAAAAATTCTGTATTTTGATGCACACTGTTTTACACTGCCTTCAAATTATTTTAGAGTAATTCCTTTTACGAGATGCGCAGACATAAATGTCACCACAGTTGTATTTATCACCATGAAATTTGGGATTTTCTTCAAGGTCCAACTTTTTTGAAAACTCATTTGAAAACAGCTTCTAATAAAAAAATAATGATCTGACAACCTCAGGTGACAAGAAAAAGTTAAATCTTCAGCATTAACCTTCTTTTATGTCCTGTCTTCTTAACAGTGTTTTTATGTTATATGTCAAGATTTGTTCCTTTTTTTCTTAGCGGCTCTGAGACTGAACATGAGTACTGAGCAGATGAGGTAATCTTATAGGATTAACGACTGATGATTAAAGAAAGTTAGCTCACCATAGCAACCTCCACTGCATTTTGGCTGGAAGGTGATTGGTCACAAAGAATGTAGAGGGAGTGGTCTTTGGCCAGGGTTCGTGTGATTGGCAGATACGTTAGCTGTGTGCAGACACCTTCAGCAGTAGTGCCCTGTTAAACAAACCCACAACATTTTGATTGGAAAAATCAAGTGTATCTGAAATAAAGAGCTGTATATATTTAATCTATCTGTCTTTCTGTACTTTCAGCATTTACTAAATGAAAAACTCTTACCTGCGGGACACTGTCAGAGTCAAATACAAGCGTGACTCGAGCACAGTTGTCATCTAGGTAGCCATTGTTGGGTAGGCACGGAGTGCTGAAGGGCTGTAGATGTTCACGAGTGGAGCATACACCCAGATGATTGCATGGTGGATGAAGGCAAGACAGGAAATGATGCTCTACACACTCCAGTCCAAGTGAACACACAGGACGCTGTAGCTCACCAGAGTCTGACTGCAACAAGCAGGGCTGACGACCACAATGCACCTGTTGTCACAATAAAAAAATCTTAATAATGAATCTATATCTACATGGAGCTAAAAAATAAATAAAAATAATAATGAAAATAAAACAATAAATGATAACATAAGTAGCGGGTTCGAGTCTCAGTACAAGTCTCAGTACCGGCAGGGATTGTAGGTGGGGGGAGTGAATGTACAGCTCTCTCTTCCACCTTCAATACCACGACTGAGGTGCGCTTGAGCAAGGCACCGAACCCCCAATTGCTTCCCGGGCACCACAGCAAAAATGGCCGCCCACTGCTCTGGGTATGTGTGTGTGCACTTGAATGGGTTAAATGCAGAGCACAAATTCCGAGTATGGGACACCGTACTTGGACACACGTCACTTTAAAATAAATAAATAAATATATATATATTTTTTAATGTTTGTGAGATTGAACAAAATTATTTCCTTAATGCATTTTCACCTTTTTAACTTATTTTACGCTGCATGTGACTGCAATTGGTAGTAGTACAGTAGCACAGTCTGAGGTATATTGTTGGACTCACTTTAGTGCATCTGATGTTTCCGTTCATGCACTGACAGCTGTTGCACCCATCCTCCCAACGATCACCATGATGAACCTGCAACCCAGAGCGATCGCATGCCTTTCCAACGCCAATAACTACAGATAAAGAGAGATGAAGAGGTACACCGTGAAAGAAAAAGAGATCAGATCATGCACAAACATTTTTTTTTTTAAATGAATACTTCTATTCAGCAGGGATTCATTAACTTGATCAAAAATGGCAGTAAAGAAATTTATAATGTTTAAAATAAATGCTGTTCTTTTGAACTTTCTATCCATCAAAACATCCTAAAAAAAATTATTTGGGTTTGTACAAAATTGATTTAAAAAAAGCACCAAATCAGCACGTTAGAATGATTTCTGAAGAATCGTGACACTGAAGACTGGTTTCAGCTTTGCCATCATAGAAATAAATTACATTTTAAAATATATTAAAATAGAAAGAGTTATTTAAAATTGTAAAATTATTTCACAGTATTACTAATGTATTTTCACTGTATTTTTGATCAAATAAATGCAACGAGATGGAGCAGGTACCTTCATTATATATTGTACATAACTGAATGTTGCAGTGTAAGCCTATCCTACAATAATATGCATCAAATAATATGCCATCCCATCATTTCAATAAATAAATAATCCTAACATTTTACTCAATGCATTTTAATTTGTAAGGGACAATGAAACATTTAGCTGAATGCATTTAGCTGTTTTTTTGTTTAATGCATATTTTAATTTCTTTTCCCACACAAAAGTTGTCAGAGCCCATGCAGTACCACCACAGGCCCCTGTTGAAAGCCACTGAAACAGGCAATTTAGTCTAGTCCAGTTTTGTTTGGCCGAAGTTAAGGTGGGCTCACACGACATAATAGACAGCAAAGATTTTCAACACTTCATTTCTCATAATGCAAACAAGTAGGGTGGTCTGTCAGTGGGAACTCACACTCCTGGCAGCGTGGTCCAGCTCGTCCCATGGGGCAAAGACAGCGATATCCATTAATCTCATCCGCACATGTGGCTCCATACGAACAGGGAGAGGACTGACACTCATCTATGTCTGAGATCGAGTGAGTGACAGAAGTAGAGTGTTAGTCTGAATGTATCGAAAGTAGCATCGGATCTATTCTTCTGTATTGTGACATACATCCGAGTGAAATGGCTCATTGAAAAAGAAAAAAAAAAAAAGCACAACGAGGACTTGGTTCAGTTCATTGGTTTTTGATTGGATTGAGGCAGATATGAATGCAAGCTTGCAGCTGATTGTAAGAAAGCATATGTCACCGGAGAGAAGTCTGTCATTTCACAGGAAGATTAATATTTGATTAAAAATTATGAGCTAAATTTTTTTTTCAATAAAACATATGCATGAATGAATTGTTCACAAATTGAATTTTAATTTAAATGCATTTATAAAATAGATAGGGTGAATTTCCTCTTCATGCTTTAAAGGCTAAATGTGTAATTTTTGCTCCACTAGTTGCACTAAATGAAATGTCTGTGTTCAAACAGGTTTTCCAAACATTCCACTTGTAAATTAATATTTAATATTAATATTTTTATATACATTTAAATAACATAAGTATTTATGTTAAGTATTTTTTTAAATGTTTTAATAATCAAAAACCTGTAAGGAATGTCATGTCATGAATATTCATAGTCCTTGCTGTTTCGCTGAATCATATTCAGAGATATTTGCATATTTATTTACTCACTGATGCGACAGTCAGGTCCTGCAAATCCAGGTGCACACTCACAGCGAAACCAGTTGACCCCATCCACACACTGTCCCCCATTATAACTACAGAAAGAGAGGGACAGAGAAACAGCATCTGAGTAGTACGAACTTGATCTGACCAGCTTACCAAGATACAGATGCATTAACTAGTAGCTTTATTTGCCTACAATAGATGTATGGGTTTAGACACATTTACATTCTATATTCAGATTCAAAAGTTCAGCCAAAGTTTTGTGAGTGACATGTTTACAGGAGTGATGGTTTTGTCCTCTTTTCTGTACTTTTCTTCACTTACGTTATCTGTTGCATCACTTACCATGGATGAGGGTTGCAGTCATCAACATCTGAAAACAGAATGAAAACATCTCATGAAGGCAGAACTACCAGATGATATATCAGAACTAGACCTGTCAGGGCAAATCACGGCCTGCCAGCACACCTGAAGCCCAATCACAGCTAAACACGTGGGAGTATTCACATTTACACATCCACAAGGTTTAGTTGGCAGATATTTTGGGAAAAGAGGGAGAGTTGGAAGAAATTCATAAGTGGGCGTGGCCTTACCTTGAGCACAGGTAGGCCCATCCCATCCATCCTTACAGATGCAGGTGAAGATGCTGCCCCCTCCAATACAAGTCCCGCCATTTAGACACGGACCAGATTCACAGGAGCTGTTCATGGCTAGCGAGAGAGACAGAGATAGTCAGAAAAATATAGACTAAATGAGGTCAGCATGGAGGTGTTCTGGTTTCTATCTCACCTGTGTTACAGGTACTGCCACCCCAACCAGAGGGACACGCACATCGGAATGAGTCGCCATGATCATAGCATGTTCCTCCATTAGAGCATGTACTGGAATCACACTGATTGTCTCCTGTTACAACAAATCTACTTTGAGTACAAGTACATACATTTAGATGCCTAAAATGAAAACTAAAACATACATTCACTTACGCGAGTTACACGTCTTTCCTTTCCAGTTGTCAGTGCAGCGACAGTAGAAATCATTCAGCAGATCGATGCACATACCTCCATTTAGACAAGGCTCACCGCTACACTCATTCACCTCTGAAGAGAAGATTATAATCACGATTAGAAAAGATTATACATCAATCGTGGTTCGCTCCTGTAAATTAAACTGGAGTACTTCAATTCTAATTGTGAAGATTACGGTAAAACACATAAACTATATGCTAGACCCTGTACTAAAGCAGACTCAGATCAGCATTGCCAGATCTTGCTAGAAAAACAAGCAAGCTGTATTGAGGAAAGAAGCTCAAGGTTGGTAAATTTCAGCAAGACTGCATTTATTTGATCAAAACAGTAATACTGTGTTCTTTGTATATAATATATTTGTTTTCTCTTTGAAAATATGATAAAATATAATTATTTTTGTGGAAATAAATCTCTCTCTAGGGACTAAATGTGTTTAGCGCTCCACTACTAGCTAAGTTAAGCATGTAGAGGTGTTATTTTTACCCAGCTCACAGAGTTGCCCATCAAAGCCATCAGGACAGACACAGCGAAAGGAGTCAATGTCATCAATGCATGTTCCTCCATTCTGACAAGGAGATGATGCACAGTCATTTATATCTGAGTGAGAAATTAGAAAGAAACCCCCATTAATTGATGTGTGTGTATACTGTACATACTGCTTATAAAGCTTTAATAATGGTTTGTGTTTGGATGTGCGTTATATTACTCACTCTCATGACAGTATGTCCCAGTGAATCCTGGTTGGCAGGCACAGGTGAAGTTTCCTCCTGACTGACTGATGCAGCGCCCGTGAGGACCACACACATTTGATAAGATGTGCCAAACTGCTTTTGCTGTGCCATTAGTTGTCACGGCAATAGTACAACTGTCAATCACTAATGAGGAAAAAGAACACCATCCAAAACAAAATTAACCAAATATTGGCATCAAACTTAAGTTTATGTGTAATATCAGCAAATTTATCTAGTCCTTTCCTTGAGAATCAAACAGCGCTGTGCTCTACTAATTGAAACATCATACATTTTATGAGGACTTCAGTGAGGTCATTTGTCTACCTTGGCAGGTGCTGATTTTGCAATGGTCTCGCAGCTGACTACATGTCTTCCCCTCATATTCATCTGCGCAGGCGCAGTAAAAATCTCCCTGCATAGAGTGACACTGGCCTTTATTCTGACACGGGTTTGGACTGCATAGATCCACCTGCAGCTACAGAGAGAGTGAGAGACAGAGAGAGGAAATGAGCGACTGAGAAAGAGAAAGGTCTTTGTGTGCATTGTATGTAATTATTGACCTCACCTCACAGTTGGTTCCGGTGTATCCATACAGACACTCACACTCATAACCAGTGGCCAGCGAACGGCAGCGTCCACCATTTTGGCAAGGGGAGCTGGCACACCTGCTTTGCTGCACTTCGCAGTGTCTTCCCATGAAGCCCGGCTGGCACTGGCACACGTAACCATGACGACCATCCTAACAAAAACACACAGAGGTGGAGATGATTCGCAGGTGTGCAGGGCAGAAGCCCAAGAAAGTCAGGGAGCTAATAACCAAGAAATGATAACTTACTCCAATTTAAATTCCATTACATGTTATTTTCTTAAAGGGATAGTTCACCCAAAACTGAACTAAGAAATGACTTACTTTTCTCTGAGGAACACAAAAAATGGTATTTTGAAGAATACTGATAATCAAACCATTTTTGCCTCTGTTTTATAGACAACAAAAGAAACACCTGAGACATTTCTCAGAAGAAAATAAGTCATACAGATAACAATCCCTTTAAGAATAACTGCATCCCCCAAACATGCTTAATTATCTAAGGAACAACGCCTACTTAATTTCTTTTTATCGTTACCATTTGTGTGCTCACACCTTTGACAACATCTACTGATTCTCTGAGAACAGAAGAAACATGCAAATTTTGCTATCCTTAATCTCCATAAAAAGTGTAACTTTTGAGTTTAAGTTGTTTATTTTCACTGAGTTCTGCTATTATAAAAAAAAACTTTTCTTACAGTAGCAACATCAAAGGCAATAGCAATCACAGAAATGTTAGAAAAGCCAGAAAGGGAGACATTCACTAATGTCTACAATAAATGCAGTAATGAATCTGGCCTCTAATTGCATCATTTAGTATTTGCACACACTGTCTTGTTTACCTAATTGAATTACGTGAATCAGAACAGTGTAAAGAAACATAAATGTGCACTGTTTTGAGTGTTGGTTGTGGAGGATGCAGTGCAACTGATTCAACCCAGAATTTCTAAACAGACATGCCAAATAAAACAGGCATATGCCTACCTGACAGGTTCCTCCATTCTGACACTGACCGTAACAGCTGTTGAAATCTGGAAAATAATCATCAACACAATCAGCATAACATTCTGGTACAAAATGTGTAAAAACACAAAGAAAAAGAAGAAAACAAGAGATCAAAACGGCTTTTAGACATGCAAGAGCAGGCAGATTAACAGAATGCACAATTAGGAGAAAACCTGTTGTAAGAGACAAAGCAATTCAGAATAATTGAAGATGGAAAATACATCTTTACTCTCACTGCTTTCTCAAAAATGACCACGTTTGTGTTGTATACATTAATTGTGAAGACTGTTGGTCACTCTTTCTAAGCGTAAAAAGAAGCTTTCAAGCTTCAAAAAGTACAAAAAAGTACAATAATAAAAGTGGTCTTCTGAAGCTACATGATGACTTGGTGTGATAAACAGAGCAAAATGTAACAGACCAGAACGCTTTTCTTGGAACATTCACAAGAACTAATCATTTATTTGAGTCGTTCTTTTCTAAGAATTAATTGATCCAGTTAACAAAACTGGTTGTAATGAATAATGACTTACATTTCAGCCTTTTTTATAGTATGGTGGATGAGAACATTTTCTATGGGTTTGAATCATCATTGGAAATTTTTAGGTGCACTATTGCTTTAAAGCTGTTTCTGCTTCATGAAAAACAAAGCAGCTTTAATCAGTGTTAGAGAAGAGGAAGAAGAGCAAAAGTTTGCTGCTTTGCAGAAAAAGAGGGGAAGCGTATAAGGGATATATACTTTGTAGACTTCATAGAGTTTGTATACTGACTGATATTACAGTTCGGTCCCGCCCAGCCCGGGTAGCAGTTGCAGTGATATCCACCAATTAGATTTTTACAAGCGTAAGCATTTAGACAAGGTCTCCTTGTACACTCATTCACATCTGTTTGAGAGAGAAGAGAAGGATGAGGGGAGCTAGAGACAGCATGGAAGATCAAGCCCCACCACCAAGCTCAAGACGTCGGTCATGTCAAACCACATAAAAAAACTCAGATTCCCATGATGCACTGTGGCATATTCACATCTCTGTACTCTGTACTCACAGCATTACATTTAAATTCCCCTGTGTGTGTTACTACTACAGTATCAGCAGGGGTGTGAAGTAATGAATTACAAATACTCACGTTACAGTAATTAAGTAGTTTTTATCAGTAATTGTACTTTTTTTAGTAGTTTAAAAATGGTGTACTTTTACTTTTACTTGAGTATATTTTAAGTGATGTATCAGTACTTTTACTCCGCTATTTTCCTCCGTTTGTGGTCGTTACATGCTTATTTTAAATTTATTTTTATCCATCAACGTGATTGGATAGAGAGTAATAGGTCTCGTGACTTTCGTCAAATCAAATTGTGCATAGAAAACTTTAACCGCCAACTGTTTATCATGGCTGCTGGAAGTGCATTCTTCAAGCATCAATTCAGTCGCATCTTCATCTAACATCTAATCTAAATGTTAAGGTAAATTTCGGATTTCTGCTTACTAAATGATTTGTATATATGCTTGCCTATCTACACGGCCTGAAATTTGGTGTGAGGCTGCGGGTATTGCATACAGTGTTAACTCCCGCAAGTGCCACGTTCGGTAAATTCCCACTCACTTATGAGACGCGCGATCTGCGCTGCCTCGTCTCTCCCTTGCGTAACGTTTTTTTTTTATTATTTTATTTTTTTTATCCATTTTGTACAATCCGCCTTCATTTAGCAAGTGCACTCGCGCATAAACAATTTTCAAGTTCAACACTTTTTGTTCCGTTCAGTTGTGGATGCTGCTGATTCAC
>NW_015555843.1:139237-141978 GCF_001515605.1 Sinocyclocheilus anshuiensis
TGAGAATAACTTTCATCTTTTCTTCAACTGAATACTGTTTCCGTGCTATTTTTATGTATTTTAAAGAGTTGGCAGTCACAATTAAAACTGCTGGATGATAGATATTCTTCATTCTTTATGACAAACAAGATAATGTGAATTACAGAATGTACAACATTTTTAAAATGTATAAATGGCGGTGTACAGCGTTTATTATGAGGGGGTAGAATCCAAAGCTCAGTACTCACTACTCAATACTCGTGAGTACTTTTAAATAGGCTACTTTTTTACTCTTACTCAAGTAGTTTTTTGGACAAGTACTTTTACTCTACTCACACTACATTTTTTGGAAGGTAATGGTACTTTTACTTGAGTATATTTTTTCAGTACTCTTTCCACCACTGAGTATCAGTGATATCACGCCTCCAAAACACATACCAGAAGCTCATAAAAAGAATGTACATCTCTTATAAATATTCATGTTCTCTCATAAAAGCATTGAGTCTCCCTAAAACAGTAGGGGGGCAACAAGGGGGACTTTCAAGGGGGCCTCAAGATTACTTTAAATGATTTAATATTAGACATAAGCATTAAAATAAGGCAACTAAAAATCTAACTATTTCAAATTCACCCCCACAATTTTATTTATTTCTTTTATTTTTATTATTTTAATAATAATAATGATATAGATTTATAGAGCAATATATAGTTTAATCAAAAAAATAATAATAACCATGAATATTACTAGTAGTTTAGTATGTTTTAACTTAACTATAAAAATAAAGACCACAATATATTACTGTTGTAAATTACAAGATTTCTTATTTGATCATTATAATAATGAAATGTGCAGAATAACTTTGAAACATGCAGCACATCAGACTATATCCCATTTATTTATAGCCCCATTTATTTACAGTATTTTAATTTTACATTCAGTATTATTAATCATTAGCTTTTTCGACAACTAATGAACAATGTGCAGGTCCCTTGCAAACTCCCATTTGGTAAACCCTGCCAATATGTTTAATGTTTAATATGTTTAATGTGTATAGGTGACTACAGTGTGTATAAAAAGCTAATAAAAGTCGTGTGTGGCGCTGTATGCTATATGGGACTGATGTTGTGCCACAGATGAAATCAAACTCTCTTCTCAATCCTGCACAGGTAACCCTGCCCGCTCCACACCTGAGACCGGAGTGCAACCTGGGAAACCTGACCCGCCCCCTATAACCAGACACCACGGCTACAATTCCACAATGCGCTTGTTTACAGGTTATTAAGCATTTCCTGCAGCACTATCAGTGGAGTAAAATACTTCCACCACACCCCTTTTGAGATTCTTTCTCCACCCCATGATCACTCTAATATAGTCCCACAAAAAGATAAATTTAGACCCTGTCTTGGCAGTTGCCAGGCCCGTTGATATATATAGCTTTACTTAAATCACCTGGGTCCAGTTGCAGATAATATTCAGCTATCTGCCATGACCACACAACCTCGGACGAAATTCCATATCACACACATACAGTTCATACCCGCAAACTCAGGTTAAATAAACATACAAGCACGCAATGCCAACATATATACATAGTTGCAGGCATATCACATGCTCATGCACTCACAAAAAACAATCAAAACGCACACTCGCACTGTAAAACAATCAACTGTGAGTAATTTGTGGTGTAAGATGTAAACGCAACATTCAGTTACACACCTCATTACATTCAACAAGCACTATGTACACAGAACTGCTGATATTTGAGAGGTGCCATCCGGCCCCCTATTTAGACATGGTACGATCCAGTTAAACGTAGTACTGTTTTGTGGCCCCCAATAGATTTGAGTATAAAATCAATCATATGAATTCATGCACACACTAGGTCTCACCTATCTGGCAGGTCTTGCCAGTCCACTGTGGGAGGCATAAACATTCAAAGCCATGCTCCAGATCAAAGCAGGTCCCCCCATGAGCGCACGGGTTTGACATGCACTCATCTTTGTCTGAAATGTGCACACACGAATGAAAAACATATCGAAAATTTAAATAAATATGCATAATATGTACATTTCTAGTATAGTCTGCCTCATCTAGATTCAATAAAAAGTGAATGACTTCTGACCTTTAGCACAAGTTGGGCCATCCCACCCTGGGGGACACTGGCACTCAAACCCTGATACCAGCTCATGACATGTCCCACCATTTGCACATGGGTTTGACATGCACGCATGCTCGGCTGTAAGGTACAAACACACACACACACACACAATTTGGTATACCTTGTTAAACTCAAATCGCAGGTTGGCATAAGCATTTCTTATCTATATATTATTTTTGCCATTCCTACATTTCTATATAAAGATTATTCTATTAAAGGGGTCATATGACGTTGCTAAAAATAACATTATTTTGTGTATTATGTGTAATGCAATGTGTTTATGCGGGTTAAGGTTCAAAAACACATTATTTTCCACATACTGTACATTATTGTTTCTCTTCTATGCCCCGCCTTTCTGAAACACGTCGATTTTTAAAAAAGCTCATCGTTCTGAAAAGCAAGGTGTGCTCTGATTGGCCAGCTATCCAGTGCGTTGTGATTGGCCGAATGCCTCAAGTGTGTGACGGAAATGTTACTTCCCTTACCATACTGTGATGCCGTGTCCCAGCGCGATGAGACAAAACCAATGAAACCCATCACAAACGAGGCATTTGTTGCATCCAGTGGTGACATAATTACTGATTATAATGACTTATACTGTCT
>NW_015555843.1:142180-151983 GCF_001515605.1 Sinocyclocheilus anshuiensis
TGTCCTTGCAAAGTTGGAATTGCCCCACTTTATAGAAACAGTCTTTGTACCATAGCCGGCATTGTAGGCTACTCTCCCAGGAAACAGGCCTCCATAAAATGTGCTGCACACACTCGAATATTTGGGTTGAACTGTTCTGGAACAGTGTTGTAAATACAACTTAACCACTGATTTCTAGTTGTGTCCTCTTTTGAAAGGCCAAACAAAGTAGTTTCGCTTTCACAACGAAACACACAGCGTCTCCACAACATGGCGGCGGCGGCAGCAACAATACTACAGCAAGAATCAAAGTTACACCTTCTTTCTTTGCGTGAACATTTGGGCGGTGTTATGCAAATCGTCCCACACAGTGACGTAGACGTGGGGGCGTGTTTAAACGAGGCGTTTAGGAGAGCGTGGACGACTCTTAACTTTTTTAAAGAATATCTCTTTGGGTTTGAGACTTTAGTCTTTGCAACTTTAGGGATCTTATCTATGCACGAACAGCTTGTAACACTCCAAAGAGAAAGGAAAACTTGAAATCGCATCATATGACCCCTTTAATAATAGTTTTGAGAATTATATGACAACTTTTGTCAGAGTTTTAGTAAGCTATCTTACCGATTTGACAGTTTTTGCCAGAGTAACCCTCTGGGCAGGAGCAGAAATATTCATCTGGCTCTGTATTCAGACACGTGCCTCCATTTACACAGGGCTTGTGTGTGCCACAGTAATTTAGATCTGTACAGAAACAAATACATAAAACAAAATCAGTCTTTTCTAGCAGGAAAGCATATGGCAGATAAAGTTGTAACACTCCATTCAGAGCAGCAAAATGTGTGTGGATGTCAGTGAATGTTATAAAGTGAAAGGGAACAGACCAACTGCATGAATCAACTGCATTCATTTAATATCTTAACAAAACATTTAATAACACCAAGAATCTCATATAAAAGGGTTATTTTGTGAATGTGTATGTTTGCAAATTGTTTAGATAAACTACCATTCAAAAGTTTGGGTTAAGTAAGATTTTTATGCCCATCAATGTTGCGTTTAATTGATCAAATATAAAGTAAAACAGTAATATTGTGAAATATTATTACAATTTAAAATAACTCTTTTCTATTTTAATATATTTAAAATGTAGTCTATTCCTGAGATGGTAAAGCTGAATTTCCATCAGCCATTACTCCAGTCTTCAGTGTCACATGACCCTTCAGAAATCATAATAATATGCTCATTTGGCACTCAAGCAACATTTCTTCTTATTATCTGTGTTGATAAAAGAACAGCATTTATCTGAAATAGAAATTTTCTATAACATTATAAACATCTTTACTGTATCTTTTATTCAAACCTTGCTGGATAAAAGTATTAATTAATTTATTTATTTAAAAAAAAAAAAAACTGGCTGTGTGTTTTCTTTTCAGCTATTCTGTGCTGGCAGTCATGCCAGAAACCTAACTAAATGCAAAAAAACGGCTAACAAAGTGAAAATTTCATCTGATGTCCCCTTTAAAAGAAGGCAATTCAACCTACCTTTGTCACACAGAAGTCCTCCCCAGTTCTTCTCACAGGTGCAGGTCCAGGGTTTCATACAGGTGCCATGCACACAGCCCGGGTACAGTAAACACTCATCGCACAGTGGGCCCTGCCAGCCGTACTTACACCTACAAAGCCAACAGAGCAATGAACAGGAGTGTGTGTGTGATATTTCTGCACAAGCCTCCCTGAACTGAATCTATACCACTTAACACATTTATCAAACAGCAGTTAAACCTATTACATCATGTCAGCTTAGCATGATTTTCCACTTTCTTTTTATTTAGTATATAAGTTTATGGTAGTGTCACACATTGCACATGTACACTACAGTGGTAACTCTAAGAGAGGGACGTCTGAGTATCACGGAGACAGGAGTGTAAACTTCTTTCCAGTAGCAGACATAGGTCATGACCTCTGTCTCTTTTCTAATCTTAGAAAGCAATGAATTCCAGACAGACTGGTGGTCAAAGGTCACTTCCACC
This sequence comes from Sinocyclocheilus anshuiensis, assembly GCF_001515605.1. Taxonomy (NCBI): domain Eukaryota; kingdom Metazoa; phylum Chordata; class Actinopteri; order Cypriniformes; family Cyprinidae; genus Sinocyclocheilus; species Sinocyclocheilus anshuiensis. The sequence goes on from NW_015555843.1 coordinate 144,187, forward strand.
TCACATACTTTAAAAGTTGGCTGATATACATATATATATATACATATATATATATATACACACACACACATTATAAAAGGGAAATGTTCAGGACATTTAATAAAGAGAATCTTCTGCAAATTATTTCTTAGTTAAATTATTACTCTTCCAGCTGTCTTGACTCTATACCAACAGTATTTTTTAGGGATGTGCATCTCCATAACTGAGGCCGATGCGATACGCATCTCAATGCATAGCCAACGATACGATACATTAAAGATACATATGAAGTAGCTACTGATGTGATGTGATACGATTTACCCCTATTACGATGCAGTGCGATCCGATTCAACACAATGTGATTCAATGCAACACGATGCAATGGAAAAAATATGATGCTATGAAATTCAATATGGTATACAGATAGTTTGCTTTTATTTCTTTGGTTCATTGTAATTATTTGGTGGAATATGCAGCTTTTACTCTGCCATGTTAATTTATATTCTATGTGACTCTCAGGACAGTTGTGATATGTCATATTCACGTAGCAGCTGTGGTGATGGTTTTATGCAGTGGTTTTATGCCAATGCACCGATGCGAATCGGTGAATCTTACCATCCCTATATTTTTTAAAGACGTTACGCACTGTTTGATTGACAACGTCCTTGGCATAGTAAATAATTAATTGGAAACAGGCATTTTTCCTAATGCTTTTAAAAGTGGGTTCCTTAGCATTACAATCTAAGAAAGAGGTAAAGAACCTGGGTATCATTTTGGATAGCAAAGAGAAACGCTGTGACCTTGCGATGAACTACAGTCACAATGTAGCAGTGTAGGGGAAAGGGAAAGTCTGTTTGTGGGTGTGTGGGAAAAAGAAAAACAGCTTCTTAAAGTGCGAGAGAACACAACATCAACAATGATTCAAATCTAATCTATGCTGTTCATGAAGGTGGGTGTTGGCTTGAGATTCTCACATTGCAGCTCTTTCCATTCCAAACAAGAAATTCACACCTGATTAAATTAGCAATAACATCGTCTAGGGATATGATAGGGATATGGGTGAATGAGGTGGTGACATGATCATCAGAAGCCCAATCACGTACCTGAGGCCAGAGATCATTTGCATATTACCAATATGAGCGGTACTATCTACACTAATTTGTCTAAATAAATTACACTAAAATTAATCGTTTAAATGCTACAAGTTAATTTAGGCATCAAACTGTACAATATAACTGTACAATAAATGATGTGAATGGAAATATATATATACATATATATATATATATATATATTTTCTATTTTAATATATTTAAAATGTAGTCTATTCCTGAGATGGTAAAGCTGAATTTCCATCAGCCATTACTCCAGTCTTCAGTGTCACATGACCCTTCAGAAATCATAATAATATGCTCATTTGGCACTCAAGCAACATTTCTTCTTATTATCTGTGTTGATAAAAGAACAGCATTTATCTGAAATAGAAATTTTCTATAACATTATAAACATCTTTACTGTATCTTTTATTCAAACCTTGCTGGATAAAAGTATTAATTAATTTATTTATTTAAAAAAAAAAAAAACTGGCTGTGTGTTTTCTTTTCAGCTATTCTGTGCTGGCAGTCATGCCAGAAACCTAACTAAATGCAAAAAAACGGCTAACAAAGTGAAAATTTCATCTGATGTCCCCTTTAAAAGAAGGCAATTCAACCTACCTTTGTCACACAGAAGTCCTCCCCAGTTCTTCTCACAGGTGCAGGTCCAGGGTTTCATACAGGTGCCATGCACACAGCCCGGGTACAGTAAACACTCATCGCACAGTGGGCCCTGCCAGCCGTACTTACACCTACAAAGCCAACAGAGCAATGAACAGGAGTGTGTGTGTGATATTTCTGCACAAGCCTCCCTGAACTGAATCTATACCACTTAACACATTTATCAAACAGCAGTTAAACCTATTACATCATGTCAGCTTAGCATGATTTTCCACTTTCTTTTTATTTAGTATATAAGTTTATGGTAGTGTCACACATTGCACATGTACACTACAGTGGTAACTCTAAGAGAGGGACGTCTGAGTATCACGGAGACAGGAGTGTAAACTTCTTTCCAGTAGCAGACATAGGTCATGACCTCTGTCTCTTTCCTAATCTTAGAAAGCAATGAATTCCAGACAGACTGGTGGTCAAAGGTCATTTCCAGCTCACATACTTTAAAAGTTGGCTGAATTAACACAGAGGAAAAGAAATGTCATTCAGACACACGAAACTGGACTTGCACACAGAGACACACTCATGAGAGAGGTGACAATTCAATACACATAACAATGTTCACTATATCAAAGAGCACACTTTTACTATGAACTACTATTTTGAACATCTATTTCTTTACTGATTATTTAATTAAACAGCCAAATTTAAAAATGTTTTTAATTAAAATTTTAAAGGTGATCACTGGCCAAATTAAACATGCAAATGTGAAGAGATCATGTGACAAACGTAGTGAGCTCATGTCTATAACTGTAAACAGTACAGTACCATAGACAGTACACACTTTGATATGTTTAATGCTTTCATTTTCATATATTTAAAAATAACATCCAGTATTTACTGCAGAGTATTCAGTAATAAGCTAATATTCCATTCTAAATATAGACATTCATGAGGGAGGCGGAGCTAATATTGTCATATTATCATTCAGTTGTCTGCTCAGCTCATTCAAGACTATTTAAAGCTGCTGTGCATGCCAGAAAATGTGTGTGCGAAACAATTTTACTCTAATGAACAGACTCATCTCGTCGGGATGCATGACCTGAACAGAGAGAGAGAGAGAGAGAGAGATCAACTAACACTTACACACATTCTCCCGGAGTGTCACAGCTTCCGTGAAGTTCACTGCAGCCTTGCTTACAGATAGCTGAAAGACAAATAAATATGAATGAGCTTTATTATATTTCTTTGCTCTCCCTTGATTTACACATGTAATTTACAGTCACAGACTGATGACAATTATAATAAGGTGTTCACACGTATAATGTGTTTATTGCTGGAGGTCAGGGAAACGTGAACATTTTTATCATAAATGGGATGTATTACCTGTAAAAAAAAAAAAGAAGTTAAGACTGGCAACATAATATAATATGAAGTGTCATTTGATAGAGATTTTGCTATAATGTTTATGTTGTGGATACTGTGTGTAAATATATGTATAAACTGCTTGAAGTTGTTAGTATGTTGCTTAGGAACTTTGTACTTATATTACTTTTTTGCTGCGGTGATCAATAATTGATCAATTATAGATCAATAATTGCAATATTTCATTAGCATCTAAAGTTACAATCTTACTGTAACATTGTTTATCATGAAATAAAATTACTCATATAGTTGAAAAAGATTTTGGTCATATTGCCCACACCATAAGAAGTCACTGCATTCTACAGTAACAGATAAGGAATCTTAATCTTAGTTTTTGCTGCCAAAAATTTGCATGTCAAGAAATCCTCACTTTTTTAAAACACTGCTGCATGTGATGTTGCATGCAACATAGTCAAAATCACTCACAGTAATATTAAATTCATGGACCACAGTATCTTACGCAATGTTGTCGTAAAACATAACATAAAACAAAACGTAAAACTTAAAGTTGGTATGAAACGGAAGTTGTGATCATCTTTTCTGCCCATGTGATTTATATCCAAGTGAAATTTCTTAAACTAGAAAAAATGTAGGATGGGACTTGATTGGATTGTTGGATCATTTTCATTTGCTAATTGCTGCTATCTTATGTGTGTGTTAGCAAACTCGCACACCTTTCTTGCAATCTTGTCCGGTCCAGCCCTCCATGCACTGCTGATTGCCGGACTGATCGCACGTGTAATGGCCAAAGTAATCGTCTCGGGGGCGACACTGTTTGTTGCACTTGTTGCCGTAGTAATGGCGGTCGCAGCGCACACGCACACTGTACTGGATGCTGGCTGTTCGGCCCTTGTGCTGAATGAGCTGTCGCTCCTCTCCAGGGTTCATTTCTCCACGATTAACACTCCTCTCGATCAACAGATCATCACCTATGGGAGATACAGAAATGTTTATTTATATGTGTATGTGTGTGTGTGTGTGTATTACAAAGCACGGCCTGTCTTCCTGCTTCAGTGGAACACATACTTGTCTCAGACTGCTTGGGAGCCAGTGAGGAAATAATACAATCAGGAACAGACAAGCCCCCCCACCCCTCCAAGGAAAACACACACACATCCAAACTCCCTCTATAGCAAAGAGAAACGCTGTGACCTTGCGATGAACTACAGTCACAATGTAGCAGTGTAGGGGAAAGGGAAAGTCTGTTTGTGGGTGTGTGGGAAAAAGAAAAACAGCTTCTTAAAGTGCGAGAGAACACAACATCAACAATGATTCAAATCTAATCTATGCTGTTCATGAAGGTGGGTGTTGGCTTGAGATTCTCACATTGCAGCTCTTTCCATTCCAAACAAGAAATTCACACCTGATTAAATTAGCAATAACATCGTCTAGGGATATGATAGGGATATGGGTGAATGAGGTGGTGACATGATTGCATAGCCAACGATACGATACATTAAAGATACATATGAAGTAGCTACTGATGTGATGTGATACGATTTACCCCTATTACGATGCAGTGCGATCCGATTCAACACAATGTGATTCAATGCAACACGATGCAATGGAAAAAATATGATGCTATGAAATTCAATATGGTATACAGATAGTTTGCTTTTATTTCTTTGGTTCATTGTAATTATTTGGTGGAATATGCAGCTTTTACTCTGCCATGTTAATTTATATTCTATGTGACTCTCAGGACAGTTGTGATATGTCATATTCACGTAGCAGCTGTGGTGATGGTTTTATGCAGTGGTTTTATGCCAATGCACCGATGCGAATCGGTGAATCTTACCATCCCTATATTTTTTAAAGACGTTACGCACTGTTTGATTGACAACGTCCTTGGCATAGTAAATAATTAATTGGAAACAGGCATTTTTCCTAATGCTTTTAAAAGTGGGTTCCTTAGCATTACAATCTAAGAAAGAGGTAAAGAACCTGGGTATCATTTTGGATTGTGATTTGAGTTTCAAGTCTCATATTAATCAAAATACAAAATACAAAATACAAAAAATACAAAAACTTGATTCTATCACCTGAGAAACATTGCTGGGATTCATCCTTTCTTTTCTTTTAATGATGCTAAAAAACTAATTCATGCATTTATCTTCTCTCGACTTGATTACTGTAATGCTATGTATACTGGCTTACCTAGGGGTTCTATAGTTAAGTTACAATTGATGCAAAATGCAACAGCCAGAGTATAAGTTGCTTATGAGTATAATAGTCTGTGAAGTTTGTGTAATTTTTGCAGTGTTTTATTTTACGTTTTGGGTTTTTTGCTTTATTTATTTATTTATTTATTTTGCAATTTGATTCTTCTATATTTGTTCATATTTGTTTACACTTGTTGAATCATATAGAGTTTTGATTATCTTGTATTGATATTGTATTCTTAATGTTTGTTTTATGCTTGTGAAGCACTTTGAGTTGCATTCCATGTATGAATTTGTTTTACAGTTTGGCGTCAGTAAGAATTATTTTTAAAGAAATGATATTTATTCAGCAAGGAAACAAAAGTGACAGTAAATAATTTTATATTGTTGCAAAAATTTGATTACAAAAATTCTGTTCTTTTGAACTTAATTCATCAAAGAACAGTAAAAAAATATGATCATGGTTTCCATAAAAATATTAAACAGTAACATATTAAAATAGAAATTAGTCATGTTAAATTGTAATAATATTTCACAATTATTATTATTATACGTATATACAATTATTACATTAAATGCAGTTAAATGCAGCATTGGTGAGCATAAGAGACTTTAACACTTGCCAAACTTTTGAATGGTAGTGAGATACTATATTATATATATATATATATATATATATATATATATATATACATACACTCACTGTGATAGTCTGATTATTCCATGTAAAATGACCCACAGACTCTCATTAAATCTAAAATATATATATATATATATATATATATATCCATAAACTCCCACTGGAATGCAGAATATATTTTAAACACACAGAACAAAATTGTCGGATGTTTTAGAGATATGGCAGTGGTATTTCTGACAGGTCGTTATGTCTGACTTCCAGCCAAGGTGCTCTATAAATCGTCCTTGTGCACGTTCTCTCACGAATCCTTCCCCACAGCCGAAATCACCCCGCTCGCCCCATCTCAGGCCACTTGCTCTCTTCCTTAAATGGACACACGATTCCAGAAGTGGAACAAAAGCTTTGACATACTTCCCTACTTTCCGACTAAAAAAAGGAATTCGACACGCTCTTTTATATCAAATGTGCCAACCCCCTTTTTGCTTTCCTCTCTTCCCCCTCTCACTCTCCCCCCACTTAGAAATATAAAAAAATCTAGTACTCCTAATTCATCTACAGCAATTAGTTACAAAAATACACACCAATCACTCCCTCTCTATAAGCTGAAGGAGACACTAGAGACTGTTACTGGGTAGAGTCACAGTAGCGTGTGTGTGTGTGGGGGGGAGACCCTGAAGATAAGCCAGCTCAAGAACACAGTCACACACACGGATAAGAGCCCTAACTATCAAACAGGTAAGCAAATGAACGGCTCTCGCCAGGTCTGGAACGTAATCAGTTGTGTTTATCCGTGAGCTTCATCCTTGATCTGAGAGGCTCTCTTTAACTCATAACAACAGCTTTAGATAAAGAAAAATCTCAGGAAACACAGATGATGGCTACTGTTAGCCTTAAAAACAACGTATCTTTTCTTAGTTTCTTTTCTTCCCTATTATTTTCTTTCTGTCCCATTCACATCTCTTCATCAGTCTGTCTCCAGTTTGCTCAGTTTCACTGCCTCCATCACAATGGGTGCGATTTGGCCCCCATCGCCACGGCGATAACAGATCACAAACAATAGACCAAAGAGTCAGACAAGGCCAAATAATTTCCCCTATAATTACACAATGCTCTCTCGCCCACTTTTCTAAGTTTTCGTCCATGTTAATGTGCCCCACCTTTCTTAACTTCCCTTTTGCATTTTTTCCACTTATCCACTATATTACCATCTAGCGATCTACCAGCCAGCACTACAGCACAAGTGAAACACAATAACGCCCCTTTCTCTGCCCCTTGACGATACGTGAACAATGCAGTTGACCTGCTGGCTAGAAAGAGCTGTTTAGAGTCCAAACGTAGAGCTGGAGAGACGGACTTCCTGAAAGGTAAACAGTCCCGCGAGACCCTCTCCTCCAAGGGCCCCCGCTACCTGATGCCCTGCAAACGCCAAAACCTTCTTGCATCTAAAGCCAGATTTTGTTTTTTTGTTGTTTTACTTCAAGGCCTGATCTACATCTGTGAGCTAATTCTAGAAGATAGCGCTGGAAAAAACACCTGTAAAAAAAAAATGAAAATGTGAGGCAGGTATGACTCCCTGATGATGAATTGATCTCTTGCTGACAGCAGATATGTCTGTGGTGTCTAGGAAACAAAAACATGCACAAATATAAACACAGAAACCACCCGCTGTGATGATGATTTCTTTCAAAGAAGTACTTTGTCATTATTATAACTATTCAAAATAATAACAACAACAGCATGCAATTATGCAAGACCTAAAGATGTGTATTTAATAAGAAGAAATATTACACAATATTAAAGTAAAGATTAATAAAAGTAAATATTTACATAAAAAAATCAAGAAAAATATATAAAAATATATATTTTCTAAAACTATATATAT
>NW_015555843.1:152085-166424 GCF_001515605.1 Sinocyclocheilus anshuiensis
CACACACTAAACACTATACAGCGTTATATATATAATTTAGAATTAAATATATAATTAAATAAGAATTAATTAAATAAGAATATTAAAGATTACATTTTATTTTTAAATTGTATTAATTAAATATTACCAATTATTAATTAAAAAGCCTATCATAGAAAAAAACATTTTTATCTACAGCTTGCAAATTAAAAAAAGTTATCTATTAGCAAACAGTAATTCTTGGCACCCTTCCACCCATAATGCATCAGGAACATTCACAGCCTCTCACTGCCTCTTCACCTATTGATGTCTCAACATCAACATCTTGTCATCTGGGTGATCATCTCAAAAAAATGCATACTAGATCTTGCTCATGGTCTGTCTGTCTGAGATCTATTCTCCATTTGAAGCAAATGAATATCCTGTGCTGAACTTCAAAAAGTCACATGACAACTTTCCAACAGGGTTGTGTATGTGAACATATCAGTGACTTGTTAGTGTTGTGTGCATTTGTGAGAGAGTATATTCATGCCAGTCTTGTAAGTAGCCCTTTGCTTTATGACTAACTGGCGGCGGTGTATTTGTTTGTATGTGTGCGTGTAATGTGAAAAATAGTAGCATTGCAGCTGCTCAGACAATAATTAGCTCAGAGACATGTGTGGAAAATAACGAGCAACTATAATTAATGTCTTAACGAGGCGATGACCTTCTTTGTTTAGACCCAAACTCTCTCCAGGGACTTTAAACATGACACGCTGAGTATAAACAGTTTCCATTTGCATGCTAAAACAACCTACATGGCCCATTAATACGGTGACCGAGAGAGCTCAACGTGCCGCAAATGAAAAAAAACACATGCAAATAGAAAAACATAACAACACAACCAAATAAAGAAACGTGCTGCAAATAGGCACAGACCACATCGGAAATGTTTAAGGGAACCGCAAAGTGACGAACATGGCTGGGACATATTTATCAATGTTTGCTCTGAAAGGTGAGATTTTTGTTTATTTTAACATCCTGATCATACGATTCCTTTGCTTCTTCTTCTTCTTTTTTTTAATTATTAGCCTAAATAAGATGATGAAATTACTGTATCACAATTACTGTAACTGTGAAAGCATGTAAGCTGACTAACTTTACAACTTGCCTTACAAAAATTAACCATATGGTTTAACTATTAAAATTAATTAATTAATAAACACATTATGTAAAAAAATAAATAAAAACAAAAAATAGTTACTATAGTTAAACCATGGTAACCACAAATTAACCATGGATTTACTACACTGACCATAGTTTAACCATGGTATTTGTACAACTGTGGTTATACAAATGGTAATCACAATAAAAAAAAAGGCTAATTTTCGTTTTGTTGGGGTAATTTTGGCATTGTTGGGGTCCTCCCATTGTGGTCTGTACTTGCGTTTCTGTATTTGGTTGTGTTGTGAGCATTTGCAGGGCGTTTCTTTATTTGGTTGTGTTGTGAGTATTTGCAGCGCATTTGCATGTGTTTTCTGAAGTTGCAGCGCGTTGAGCTCTCTTGGCTACCGTACATTAAGGGCAATAGCACACTAGCAACAAACAGCCACACGAGATATTCATACACAAATAAACATAAACTAACCTATACAAACACTCAGATCTGCTGTAAAGTGTCTAGAGAGGTGTAAAATGAAGCTTTACACAAAATGGATGTGTACATAAACGTTTTACCTCTGTTTCTTCTACTTGGCAGTAGAATAATTGTTGTTCTTCTAAGAAATATACTTGGCTTATACAGTAAGATATTAATGGATATAATGAATATGATTTGCTTGTTATAGAACAGTTGATCTACATTTTTGCCTAATAACTTTTTTCTGCTTGTTTCTGACCAAACCTGACTCTAGCCATCACCACAGCAGTAACCCCAGAACAACCTGCTTAGTAATCCTCACATAGCAGTGACATTAACACTCCACATAAGTTGTTTTTCCCAAAACACATAAAATAACAGTTTACTTTCTAACAGTCCAATAATGCTCAGCTTTGCTAGTATAATTGACTTAACTTCTCATTATGAAAACCACATTAGGTGAATTTGGCTTTTTGATTATGTTTAAATGAAAGTTTTTGAATAGAAGTCTCTTTTGCTTACCATACCAAGACTACATTTATTTGGTCAAAAATACAGTAATATTGAGAAATATTATTCAAATTTTAAAAAACTGTTTTCTATCTTAATATATTTTTAAAATGTAATTTATGCATGTGATGGCAAATTTAATCTTAATTTCTTCAAGGTAATTAATTACCTGAAATTCTTTGAGTGTATTCAGCTTGTTAGGGTTTATAATGTACATTGTAAATGATCAGCCAACTCCCAGAACATGAATTCCTTCATTAATGGTACTTCCTGTCAGAGTCATCATGTATTATGGAGCAATGGAGAACCACAGGAGGAGAAGAGGAAAACAGGACACATCTGGGTAAGACAACACACACACACACACACACATCAACATTTACACCGTGTGTTAACATGTCCTGCACACTGGGTTTCCCTTCTATTAGAGTGGACCTAGAGTGCTTTCTGATCAAGAAAGTTTTTGCAGTGTTGAAAACTATAAACCAAAACTGGTTTAAAAATGCACTCAGAAATGTTTTGGTTATAAATAAATAAATACATACATACATACATACATTATTTATTTATTTATATATATATGTATACCTGTATATATACTGTATATACGGTTGGTCGATATGCAAGTTTTCAGTTACTGTTGGCATTACAGAAATTCAGTTTTTATCTTGTCTGTTTATATGAAACTTTTTTTTCATAAGTACAATTCATTTATGTATGATACTTTTTAATGAGAACTATAGGCTACTATATATTTTTAATAATGTAGACCAATTTAGCTAAAATATTTAACCACAAGCATGTAAGGGAGGATGTGTGGAACTTAGTGCATGACAGGCATTTGAATTCTGCAGAAATCTTTGTAATTTTTTGTAAAGTTCTGTGCATGCAAATTCTTTGATGGGCCTGTCAGTAACCCTTTCCGGTTCAAAGACACGTCGGACCACAGGCATCCAGCTCTGTCTTAATACTCTTATCGGCCACCTGCTTTGTTTGTTGTACTAAAAGAAACAGCAGCTGTCTGTGAAAACGTAAAAAGGACGTAGTCTCACTCAGTCTACACAACGAGGAGGAGTCTGTCTAAGAAAGATTTACAGAGAATTTAACAAACTTCAGAAAATTTCAGAACTTACAGAGAATTTCTCATAAAAGCACAGCATACTTCAAACCCCAGGCTAATGTATCAGTCCCTCTACACTGGCTTGAGTAACTTTGACTGTATGGATACATCTCGTATCTCACTCCAGAAATCCTGTTATACATCCTGGTTTGTTTCTCATACAGTCAAATGTCACATCTGACCTTCTGTGTCACTTGTAGATGTGAACTTGCTCAAGAGAGAGATTGTTGGTACTGATGAAAAATTATACACAGCAGTGCATGGTGGTGCGTGTCAAGGTGTTGAGAAATTATTACTCACTGCTGTCTGAGATCGTTTGATTGTCCCAGTCCCAAGCCTCCACGATCAGAGTGTACGCTCGCTAGGAGATAGAGAGAAAGAGCTGGTTAGCTAATATACACAGACATATACGTCTCCACAGTCAAAGTCTTTGCTGAATCCCTGACAATTTTCAAGCGACAGCTGAAAACCCATCTCTTTCGAAGCTACTTGACTTCATCATAAAAAAAAAATTAAAAAAAAATCTCTCTCTTTATTTATTCCTTCTCTTTCTAGCTTGTACTTATTTGAACAATGTCTAAGAACTTGGTATTACAACCACTTCCTGTGTCTGTTTGCCTCTTTAAGAAGAATCGCTTTATGTATCCCCCAATTGTAAGTCGCTTTGGATAAAAGCGTCTGCTAAATGACTAAATGTAAATGTAAATGTAAGACAAACACAAAATATCAATAAAACACACACACAAAACAAAACAATGACACAAGAAGCACAGGCATAAAAATTCATATTAGTATACCTACAGACTCAAAGTGAAAGAAAGACTTATTACACTACCATTCAAAAGTTTAATTTATTGAAGAAAAAATCTTACTGACCCTAAACTTCTGAACAGTAGCGTTATATTGAGACAATATATGGGAGAGAATTCAAGAAAGTATAACATTTGTTGGGCCAGCTATATGAATAGATGTCATGCCTTTCAAATAAAAGAGTTTTTTATATTAACTTCACAAAACCACTGGTAAAAGGGCATCTGGAGGCGTCCTCGAAGAAAAAAACTTATTCATGAAGTATAATAATATAGGGATTTTTGTCAGGTATTCTAGAGTTGGGTTAGTGTGTAGCCATTATGAAAACAATGGAAATCTATTTTACATCCTCATATTGATACCGTGTTTAAAACAGCAATGTGAATAACCTGGTTCCCACGGTCTGGTGACTGATTAGCTGGATTATAAACCAGATGAATGATGAAATGGTGCAATGATGTTTGTAGGAGCGTGTATCAGGTCACTGCTGTAGTCAACAATTCATAAATGATTGCGTGATGTTTATGCATGTACTTTTTTCACACAGACACATGCTTCAACAGTGTTCATTTATTTCATGGGAAAATGGTTTGCTAACTCAAGTCAAATAACAGCATGGGCAGAATGACTTCAAAAGGTTCAAAAGGCTCCAGAACCATGCTGCGGTACTTCACAGTGAGTGAGGTGAACTGACTGTAAGATGGGAGAGGTCATGTTTTTTCACTCAAGTGAGGGGTTTTGCATGTTTCTTCCCTTTAATCTGACAGAACCTGAGTGCTTTTGAATAACAAACATTGGCCTGGATGAACATTTCAGGAAATGTCTGAAACATTAGGAAGAAATCTCTGGGACAGGATAGCACACAGAGTGTAATACGCTTCTGTGTAATTAAGAGCTTTTTTCTTCAGCTTAATTCTGCAAATGCAAATGGTTTAAAAATCACACCACCATTCATTTCCAACACTTTGGCACAACAAATGCAATTAAACAGCTTTTTATGATGTATGATATAAAGCTGTGGAAAACAGTGAACATTTCTGAAGAGGCAACTTTAGCAGGTCTATGTTTGGCTGAAAGGTTGTATTTTTTGGTTTGGGCAGAGATCAGGTTTACTGTGGCAGCAAGGCATGAGAAACAAGCCCATGGATTTTGTGTGCTGACACTCATGCATCTTTTCTCTGGAAGCATGAATCAGCACGCTAACATCAGTGAAGCCAAACCACTCAAACTTGTAGGTGCATGCAGTAAATGGTATAGGAAGGAAAGACTCCTGATACAGGCATGGCTTCACTAAACCTCAAATAAAATTCAAGCGGAATGTTTTGCCATTTCATTGACATTTATATATGTACATTTTATATATGTACATTTTACAGGCTATAACAGATCCGTAAAGTATGCAAAACCCTTCAGAAAACATTTAACATGAAAATAAGGAGTAACGGTGGTAGAACCTGAAGGTTGCTCATTAAGAAACAAACAACTGATGGACAACTACAAAATACCATCACCATCCAAATATAAAATTATTATTGAACTTAAAAGTGTGTCAGTAATACTGCACCAGAAATGTCATCACATTTGTTGTCTTGTTGGGTTCTGTCATTCTGTCCATAAGTTTTTAAGTTGTTTTCCTTTGCACTAGGTGTCTCGCTGTTTGTCCTGCTTCCTGTGTCAAATCTGCCTTGAGAAACCAGCTTTCTGTTATATTCTGCTGCTCTGCATCAGTGTAAGTGTATGCTGTGTGAATAACATATTAGTAGCCAGCAAGATAATACCTGACATCATTTCAATTTCTTAGAGAAATGTGAAAACGAATCATAACACAGGGCTACACTTTTAAAATGGGCAAGGCACACGCAAACTATTGAGCCAGATCTTATGCGTCATAAACTGGAAAAAAAAAAACAAGTGATATTTGTTTCACTAAAATATTTCAAAGTTCATGCAATTAAGCCTGCATGGAGCTCTTTGCAATCATCATCACATCCTCATGAAAACTTCAAGCAAACTCTATTCTCTAAGACAGACTTCTTGATTTTATTGTTCATTACTCTTTATGATTCCCTTTCATTTGGTCATGAAAAATGAGCAAAATGCAATGAATATGGTAGATATACACCACCGTTCAAAAGTTTGGGTTGGTGAGACTTTTTTTTTCTTTTGTATCTTTCTTTTTTGTCAACTTATTCTCACTAAGATAATTTATTTGATCAAAAATACAGTAAAACTTAAATATTGTGAAATGCTACAATTTTATATTTTTCCATTTTAATATATTTAAAAATATACTGTAATTTATTCCTGCAATCCTGAATTTTCAGCAGCCATTACTCCAGTAATTACTCCACTTTTGTGTCACATGATCCTTCAGTAATCATTCTAAAGATGATGATTTGGTGCTCAAGAAACATTTCTTATTAATATCAATGTTGAAAAAAAAACAAAACAAAAGAACAGCATTTATTTGAAATAGAAATCTTTTGTATCATTATAAATGTCTTTACTGTCACATTTGATAAATTTCATTTGATCAAAATGTGTGTTCACATATTATCATAATCAGCTTACAAAATAAAATCATCTGTGTATGCAGTACTGCCATAATAAAGGGACCGTCCACCCCCCCAAAAAAAAAGAAAATTACAGGTTTAGAACAGCTTGAGTAAATGATGACATTAAATTACATTTTTGGATGAACTATTTCTTTAATGTATTTAAGTACTTTGTTACTATGCTTACATTTCAAATCCATTAAAAATAATCATTACCGTGGGAAGAACAATGAAACTAGTTTAACTTATGTTTGGTTAAAGTTAACTTAATATTGTATTTTTGTGCAATATGTTATTTTTTCCACAAACATTTTCTTTGACAAGAGACAATAATTGGCAGACCCCCTGCAGTCCTGCCACAGACCCCCTAGGGTTTGCCTACCGCTTTATAATATCAAGAATAACATCCAAACCCATTAAATGTGTCAGGATGTTGAGGAATCAGTGTCAGCAAACTAATGAAAGGCTTTGTGTAGCATTAGTTTGCAGCATGAGCATATTGATGTTAACACCTGGTCAGTGCAGTGGTGTAAGACAAAGTTACTAATCTCCAAAGACAGCCATCAGACACCAACCACCAGTCCAGGGAGGAGCAGGAGCAGGGAAGATTTTCTCTTTCCTTAGTTAGAGGGAAATAAGACACCCACATGCATATACACATGCCAGCAAATACACAGGAACACGCACACATTGGCAATGAATAAATTACACCTCCTAAGTGACACTGAGCAGGCAGTGCCACAGCTTTTACACCTCAGAGGGCAGTGAGGAGGACGTATATTGTGAGAATCCATGTGCCTTTTATTATCATATACACTCAGACCAGATTTTAATATACCAGTCCCTATAGGTGATGATACACAGGGAAACTTTTTGAGCAGTGTTGCTGAGCAATGTTGCCGTCAACGGGCAACCACGTGAGACACAGGGCCCTCGACCGATCTAAAGTATCCAGATAGAAATTTGTTGCCCATTCTCAATGGGAAAGTGCCCAAGCAACATTGCTCAAAAAAGTTGCCTGGCAACACTGCTCAAAAAATTGCCCTGTATATCATCACCTTAAGGATTCAGGTCAAATGCAAATCAATGCACAGTAACACACTTACACGGGAACTGTTCAGCCTAAAAGCTGAATGTGATATGTGCAGGCTGGTAACACACCTGTCTAAGTCACTTCATACCCCATGTGCTTGGGTTTCTGTGGCACAGAATTAACAATGTGATTCCATTGTGTGCAGTTTTTCAGTGAAAGAGGTGGTGGTTTATTAAAGCGAGAAGCTGTGTATTTGATTTTATCATGATTAAGATGTGCTGTTAATTTAAAGCTCTTTAAAATAAATATTTCAAATAAGTTTAAAATGACATTTAATATGAATGTCAGACTCAGAAGTAACGGTGGTAAAGACTGAAGGCCGTTCATAAAAAAACAAAAATTAACTCTGCAGATGAAATTTAGCTCTGTAGCTAATTCTGGGGCAGTCTTTGACTGCCCATTGTCCCTGTTAAATAAAGAATAAAAAAAAAAAATAGTAAAAACAAATAAATTAATTTTAATTCTAACGACAGACAACTACAAAAATATTAATGAGCTATATTATATAAACTTATGAATGTGGAAGAATATTGTACCAAAAGTGTAATCACACTTGATGTCTTTTTGGTTCTGCCATTTAGTTAATTCGTTTTTTTATTGTTTTTCTTTTGTAAACGTCCTTTTTAAACAAGTGTTTCACTGTTTGTCCAACTTCTTGTTAAAAGTTATCAAATCTGCCTTGAGACACCAGTTTTCTGTTCTAATCTTCTGCTCTGCATCTGTGTGAGTGAGTAACTTCCATCATTTCAATATCTAAAGAAATTAGAAATAAATCAGAACACTGCGAAAGGTATAGAGGGCTGCACTTTTCAAATGGGCAAAAAAACAAAAACAACAACATGAAAGTCTATTACAAATTTCCTGAAGGCATATTATAGTTGTACGTGAGGAACAAAATTCACAAGTAATTATTTTTGTATTTTTTCTGCTCCGGTGATATGGGCCAGTTTAGAACAAGAATTGCAGTCAGTCAGTCAGACGGTCAGACAGTCAGACAGACAGACAGACAGACAGACAGACAGACAGACAGACAGACTCTGTTCCATAACCTTATCAAGAAGATTTCAAGAAAACTTTGCACAAATCATATGGACTATTTTAAAGTTATTTCAAAGGTGTTTTGAGTCATTTCAGAGCTCGACAGTGTCAAAGACAGTCAAGTGAGTTTGGATCAACATCAAGGTGACTAAATACTGACAGAATCTTTGAGAGAATGATTTCTTTAGATGGTCTGGAGTGGCTGTATAGCGACAGTAATATGATAGAAAGTCCTACACTCAGTCAATTATATTTATTATTTAATAATCATAATAAGCAACATTTTTGATAAATAATAAAAGAAGAATTATCCATTTTGTTTAAGTTGACTGCATGAAAAATAACATGAGTTCATGCAACTGCAGCAACATTAAGCTTCTGAAGACTAAATCAGCCCAGATGGAAACATGTTTACATTAATAGATCTGATATCAACTGTTTTCACTCCTGTAACCAGTATGACATCACAGTCCAGTTGAAGAACACAAAGCAGGTTTGCATCAAACACCTGTGATCTAATGTGCAGCCAACTATACAGAAGGCTCACAAAAAAGAGGAGAGAGAAACAGTCGTGAAACAAGAGACCCAACACTCATCCAAGATTTAAAGAAAGCAGGATGGGGTGAAAGGGGGACAGGAAAGATTTGAAAATAAAGAAATAAATGGAAAGAGCAGAGGAGATCAAATAAAGTTTGAACATTTAGTCAGGCCCTCATAACTGTTTTAGTTATAAAGAATGAAGGAGTCAGGTTTGTCTGTCGCTAGAATCCCTATCTCTTTTAGTAAAACTTTTAATGTGAAGAATTCGCCCTTGCATCTTGGCATGTCAACATATATGCGATTTAAAACAGAGACAGAAATGACAAAGCAAAGATACAGTAATGTAAGTGTCAAAACAGCCAGATACACTGACTGCTTTAGAAAGAGCTAACCTTATCTTTGGTAAAGATACATTGCTATTGTATATTTCTGTTTGGTTTGTAAAAAGATCTCTTTTCTTAACTGTGTATTCAGGGTTTAGATTAAAGTCTGAGAACTTATCGTGAAACAGAACATGGACTTGTAGAGCTCTATACTTGTGTGTGCTCAGTGGGAGTGGATTTTTATCCAAAAACAAAGGATGGTATGCTGGAAGAGTATCAAAGATCTCACAGCTGTAGGACATCAGGCACAGCAGGACTTATAAGGCTCATAAACATCACCTTCCGTAAACAGCGTCCCTCCCCTGGCACACCCAATTCGCTAAGAAACTATGGACAACAGCAGATGTAATTGTCTTGGCAGATTTCAGATTAGCTGATGTTCAACTAAATAACACTGATGATGCACCAAGTGCAATGATGCAACTGTATCCAACAGTATATTGTCTACCATTCCTTAAACATACACATGCTGCAGAGAACATTATGGGAGGTTTATTCCCATTAGCAAGTGTTTTTGTGGTTTGCCAGTTCCAAAAAAAACTATTAAACATCACAGCAGAAGGATTTCCTTCCTACTATTGGCTGTCTTCACCAGTATTAACACAAGACTGCAAATATCTCTCACTTCAGACTTCAACAGAGTTACAGCAAGGAGGAATCTTCAGAAGTTCACCAGCTGAATGTGAAACCAGTTTCTCAAATGACTCACCTGCAAAGCTGTTTAAACAGCACTTATGAATCTATTCGTAGGCAGGTGACCAGATAACGGTTCTGAGACAGTCTAGACCTAAAACTAAACTTAAGTAGGCACCTGTGAAACAGTCCTAAATTGAATAGGGAAACCATTTTAAATGGTGCATAGAAAAACACAGATGTTCTTATGCATACCAGAAACGACAGCAAATCAACAACTATGAGTATGATAGATAGATAGACAGTCCCAAAGCCTCTCATTACTATGTACATGATTTTATCTTCAACTGAGCAATTTTTGTGTGTTTAAAACAAAGCCACTTTAAAAGACGTGTACATAACAGAAGAACACAGGCAACTCTCACCACAGCATTACTGTTATCACCATGGCCGAAATCTGAAAGCAAACAAGACTCAAATGCAGTGATTCAGCATTTTTCACTACTTACAAAACATATTTACCAGGTTTAAGAAAACAACAACAAACTCACACTCAGGTAAGCACTGTGTGGTTTGAGTTAATTGTTGTACCAACAGTAATGTGCCTTGCGTTATCTTACAAACTATCTGTTCTGGTCTATTTAGCAACAATGCTGCTATCTGAAACATGATCGTGTAGAAAACTCCCACTGCCTCGCTCTTTCTCTTCTCTATCTCTCTGGTTGTGATATCACTCCATGAGCATGCCAGCTCTAGTCAAGAACTCTGTCTTGTGTAAATTGTGCCTTTCTTGAAGAAAGAAAAAGAAGGGGAAAAAGCAATCTCACTTTTGCCCAAAACAGCATTCCTGTGAGCTCATGCGACTGTTGCCCTTCACTGATGACCATATATTAAGATTCTTTCACTAAGAAAAGAAAAATTTGCTTAAATGTTCAAAGTTGATTTACTGAGAAAGTGACATGTTTATTAATGATTCCTTACTACATTAACATCAACTGTAGCAACTATTTTGTTGTAAATGTTGTAGACTCGTTGCTGAATAAAAGAAGAAACTTAACCCAGCCTTGGCAGGTAGCTGGTTTTTGCCACTTTTCAGCTACACCATCATAGATAGACAGACAGACAGACGGACGGACGGACGGACCGATCCATCCATCCATACATCCATCCATACATCGCTAAAGTGAAATATTCAGAATGGATTGATAGATATGTTGTTGGTTGGTGTTTTAACACCATGCCAGCTTCCTTGGCTATTTTCATGGAAAGTAACAAGTTACTATATATTAATGAGAATGAGAATAGTATGAGAGAATACTATAAAAGAGCAATTTAAAAAACTATATAAGGCTTTTAAAGATTGAGTTAGATATATAGACACAGTGGCGGATTTAGGCATGGGCGACATGGGCAACCGCTCAGGGCGGCATTTTGCCCGAGGCAGCACGGGGCGCTTGCACTAGAAAAATCAATAAATAAACGGAATGCTCGATCAGGTTTTTACAGCTCATTTGCATGGCACGTCAATTAGGGTGACCATATTTTAGTTTTCCAAAAAGAGGACAGTAGGGGGCGGGGCTTCGCCTAACAGTATACATAGCAAGGTTTTTTTGTTTGTTTGTTTGCTTATTTTGTTTTTGTAATAAATAAAAAGAAAACAAGTAGAAAGAATAGAAAAAGAATAGCGAATGCTAGTGTTAGAGGGTCATTTTTAAATAAAAATAAAACAAGTCAATAGAACAGAAAAAGAATAGATAATGCTAGTGTTAGAAGGTCATTATTTATAATAAATAAAAAAGAAAAAAAGTTGAAAGAATGGAGAATACTAGTGTTAGAGGCTCTTCTTTCTTTATAAATAAAACAAGTAGTTAGAATAGAAATAGAATAGAGAGTGCAAATGTTAGAGGGTCAAATGAAGATGAGAGATGTGTTTTCAACCGTTTCTTGAAAATATTAAGGACTCAGCTGCTTGGATTGAGTTGGGCAGGTCATTCCACCAGGAGGGAACAGTTAATGTAGAAGTCCATGAAAGTTTTATCATAGGTTGAATGCAAAATGTTTCAATACAAGCATTTCAGTCAAATGTAATTTATGCAATATTTCAAACCTTTAACCCAATTCTGTGGAAAAAACGCGGACTTGGCAACCCTGCATCCGACAAGAGCTGCAAGAGTCAGATTTCACTGAACACAGGTCGAGAATAAGGAGAGATGACTGACAAGACCATGCTTGAGTATTTGCTGCTCAACAGATCCTGGGCTCATTGACAAATATCTGATCTTGTAAGATGTTCACACGGGGCGTCAGCATCAACGCCTCTCGTTTACTTTGTATGGAGTGACGTCAAGCGTTGGCAAAATGAATTGTGGGTCCGTCGCGTCGTGTTGGGTCCGTTGCTCGCGGCAGAAGTTGAAAACTTTTCAACTTTTCAAGTGCCAACGCAGGTGTCAGCCAATCAGATCGCCTTATGCAAATACCCTAGCACAGTATGACGGTCGCGTCAGAACCAAGCTTCAGAAACGCCCTCCTTCAAGCGTTAACGCTGACGCCCGTGTGAATGGGGTGTGAATGGGGCGTAATGTTTACACAGTGCGCATCATAAACCTGTCTTTTTAGCAAGTACCAGATATGGGGGTCATGTCATTAAGTATTTTAATACGACTGAATTTGTATTTAACTTGATCACAGTTTAATAAAAACATTGTAAGCTACGCTTTCATTTACACAGTTATTCAAACAGCGAATAAAAAAAATATATAAAAGCAGCAAAGAACATTTAAATGATCAAAGAACATAACTGACTATATTCTAGCGCTAGTTTAAGCACTCAAACCACACAGTGCTTAAGCACTCTAAAAAAAACTCCCATTATAATCACTGAAGCTGTCTACGCTGTGAAAGGAATTTCTTACTTACATCACACATTCATCTGCACTTTGTTTTTTTTATGATGAGAGAATACACGAGAGTGCAGAATTCAGTCAGTCAGCTAGCGCGCGCACTCAACAAAACTCCGGCGTTTCAGCTCATTCATTTCATTTTCACTTCATTCCCTTTATTTTACGTCACCTCAAAAAAAAAAAAAGGAGGGGAAATGCGCTAAAGATAATTGGTATGTATGCAGCTATCACATCTAGCTAAAATAGGCTAATATATGTCTAATGGGTCCGTGTAACCCTTTGCAGTTCTTTGTTCAATTCGCACCATCAAAATTAACCAAATGAAAAGTTGGCTTCAAACTTTCATTTTCAATTTCTTTGGAGCAATTTACAAACGGATAATTGTCTCTCATTTTAATTTTCAATTTTACGAGTTTGGGTTGTTGCACCCGAATCTGATTTTTGAATAACATAAAAAATTACTAATTATTCTGATTTTCCACTTGTCTACACCCTAAACCCACCCTTGTAATGCAAATGAAGTAATTATGTTACATTCCCGGTTGTGGCTGGAAGGGATACAGCTAAGGAAACCAACAATAAATATTATTTTCTACATATAAGATTGTGTTTTATTAAAGTCTACACCTACCCCAACCACGCCGCCCCTGCCCAACCTGTATCCCGAAGCTCTCAACATCCCAATCATCATCTTTCTACCATACACAGGGCCGCAAAAAGTAACTGCTGATGCGACTGGAACAAAGAACTGCAAAGGGTTACACGGACCCTAATGTTATGCTATGTTGCTTTCTTGTTATTACACATATAGGGCAACAACAATCATTTTTCTGTCCAACTAGCCTACATAATCAGACAGTAAAATGTGATATTGTAACAATGTATTTTTTAAACAAATGTAACATTACTCACTTTATTTTTTGTATTTATTTATTTATTTGTCTGAATTTGTAATAATCTAAATATATAGGCTACTTTTATATAAAATTGCCAAATTTATGTAAAATTAATTTCATTTAGAGGTGACAGACGGGGTGGTTCGCCCAGGGCACCATACAAGAACCGCCACTGACCGATGGATAGATGAATAATCCGTGTATCATTCGATCATTCGTTTTTTTATTTAATATTGAAAGTAGAAAAATGAGAAAACTGCTCCG
>NW_015555843.1:166951-219686 GCF_001515605.1 Sinocyclocheilus anshuiensis
AGAAAACGGCTCCTTTTTCGTTTTTTTTCCAAAAAACGGGAATTCAGCTTAAATTTTTGTTTTTCGTTCATGGGTGGAAAAATGAATAAACAGCTGCAATATTCGATTTCTACAGGTGGGTGGGAATTAAATGCCCTTTCTGCGGATTGGTCAGCCGAAGATCAACCCGTGCCATCATCAGTTCTTCTGCAGTATCACGCAGCAGAATAATAGTCCTCCACTGCTGCAGTTGTACGGATTAATAATCAATTTGATCAATTTCATATTTTTCATCAAACAAACAGACTAATGAATCGCTCGACACAACTCGTACCGGGGCAGAGTCTAGACAGGTCTTTCTTCTGTGTAGACCAGCGGTTCTTAAAGTGATAGGGGGTCCGAGAAATAATTTGCTATAGCCAAAAGCATTTCCAGACTGTAAAGTCGCTTTTTTTATCATGATACATAGGCCTACTGTGATTTATTCCAAAGTGACTTATATGATGCATTTAATGTAAAATAATCTAAATGAAGCCTTTTAAAAGACAAGTATTCCCTGTGGTTCATGTTTGTGGCATGCTGCCAGAAAGATGCTCAAGGAGACCGAGAAGCCTAAAGCAGCGCATTCTGTTGTTCTCTTTATTTTTCAAAGGCATGACATGTTTCCACCCATGAACGAAAAATGAAAACTTTAGCTGAATTCTCGTTTTTCGTTTTTTGGAAAAAAAAAAAAAAACGAAAAAGGAGCCGTTTTCTAATTTTTCTACTTTCAATATTAAATCAAAAAACGAATGATCGAATGATACATGGATTATGAATGACTATCGTCTTCCTTCTAAACTCCGCAATACATGGTCTTCTTGCAGCCCCGTCCGCATGTCATGAAGTAAAACACACTACGTCCTATAAATACGACACCATCAGTTAAACGTGTAACTGTATACTCCGCGCGAGAGAGAGAGACACGCACCAGCCGCCGCTCTCGCAGCCAAACGCGCGCTGTAACCGGAGATGCTCTACTCATCATCTCTACAATTAACGCCAGTGACCACCGTGACACCGAGCTCTCCTCTTTCCATCGAGTCAAACATTTGCTTTGCAATGAGTGTTTAAAGCGTAGGCTATCAGTTGGTGTTGTTAAGACCAAATGCATGTTCACTTGTGCGTCTTGTCCATCTGCTGGAAACATGTTTTGGAACAAGGTGGTTTCTAGCTGGTCTAAACCGGTCGTTAGCTAGTAAAATCTAGCAGTACCATCTTGGACCAACAACAAACCTGATCTTAAGGTGGTCAAGCTGGCTTTAAGTGGAAATATAAACCAGTTAGTACTCCACTTAATAATAATCTTAGACCAGATACCATTTCCACAGATACCATCTTAAGGTGGATAATACTTCATATAGCAAGAAATCCTTAACATAAGCTGGACTTTATATTATTTATGATTTGATACTCCCCAAATGTCATATGGGCCTATAATGTGTTTTCAATTGCATTGCTAGCATAGGAAAAGCTATTTGGTTACGATCATATTTTGGTTGCAATATGAACACCTTTATACTGTAAAAAAAAAAAGTTCAACCTTAAGTTTAGCTGCTTGCTTTCTTTCTTTCTTTCTTTCTTTATTTTTTTAAGTAAAATAAAAGTGACACCCAGCAGTGTTAAGTTTTGACACCCTTTAATTTAATTACTGAAGAAAATTCGAGTTCAAAAACTCATAAAATCGAGAAGACATTTTTTCACAGTGTAGGCTATATAAAGATAACTATATAGAAAACGTTCACAAAAAGGGTTTGTTTGTTGTTAAAGAGCTGATGAAAGAGGGTATCGGTGAACACCTACCGGCCAGGCGAACTGAAAGGGGATGATAACGGTCCCGAGGTCATTGGCCCTGTTTGGGTTTCCATTGAATCCTTTCAACTGAAACGTATTCCCTCCGATCACGCTCGAGCTTCCAGTGCCGTACGTACAAAAGCCAGATGTGGTGACCTCCAACTGGTATTCCTTTAGACACACTCTTAAGTACGTGTCACATTCGTCCCGGTCGCACAGACCGTCTCGTGCGCTCCGTGCGCCGTCACAGCAGTTTCCATTCGCGAGCTCACCCCTGTTATTCTCCACACTGATCAACTGGAGCTCCAAATAACCCGACGACTGGCACACCTAAAAATAACATTAACAGCAGTTAAAATATGAAATGAAAACAGCCTGGCTTTGTAAGACTTCACAGAATAATTTGTCATTCTCCCATAAAAATACAAGACAGAACATGCAGCTCAACACAATATAGCGGATACAGTGCACTGACTTACATTTGTTTAAGGAGTGATCTTTTGTGGTTATACAGGTATTGCAAATATACCAATCAAGTGCACTCGCACAAATATTAATCTGTTTGTACAATAATGAAATATGCACTTTACTCTATGATTACTTTAGGCAATGCTTAAAAAGTTTCGATGTAGATGCATTACAGTGCACGCGGACTGGTTTTAAAACGCCTTTAAAGTTCAAGGATCACATGATTCCACTGACAGCAGGATAATTCTACTAGGACAAGAATCCCAAAATCTAATTTGACAAAAATGAATGAGTTTCAGTTGTGTAAAACGGTTGTTTAATCTATTGACTTTACAACTAGTGAAGGAAAAGATGGACTTAAAGGAAGTTTAACTCACCTCAGTCCAAAACGTCAAAATTAAGAACACTACTGAGAA
The DNA here is from genome assembly GCF_001515605.1 of Sinocyclocheilus anshuiensis. Lineage (NCBI taxonomy): Eukaryota > Metazoa > Chordata > Actinopteri > Cypriniformes > Cyprinidae > Sinocyclocheilus > Sinocyclocheilus anshuiensis. The sequence continues at coordinate 169,648 of NW_015555843.1, forward strand.
ACAAGCTCCAAAATAGTAATGCATGACTCCAATGAAGTTAATACGACATGGTTAAAAAAAGAAAACACATATATGCATTATTATCCACAAAAATCCAGCCAATCAAAGTGATTCCTTTCTCCGCAAGACGTCCAGAAGATGAGATGAAAGTCACACACATACATCCACTCGCTCCTCCAGCGTGCTGCTCTCACTATATCAGTCAACTACTAGCCGTCTGAACGGGCTTGATTGACAGTTCAATAAACCATTTGCAAGCCATCAGCTGTAGTTGAACGTCCGCTTCAGCCAATCGCATAGTCAGAGGGCGGGGCCTTCCTATTAATTATAGATCTCACAGGCTTATTGACTTAGTTCGTAGAGTAAAGGAAAAAAGATTTTAAAGCCTCAAACAAGTACTGTTATTATTTAAGAATTTTAATCTTTCACAACAGGAATGATTTTCCATTCTAGAATAGTTGACAAGTATGTTGACATTCTGCAAAAGATAATTAAACACTAAGTTATGTATATTTTTTTATTTAATTTTATTATTATTATTTTGGTAGCATTTTGCCCTGTTAGTACTCTTTCAAAATGCAAATCTACACTCATGTCAAGGCATGGGTGAATGTTTGCAGGTAACAGATACAGAGCGCCCTCTAGTGATCGATTACTGGCGAATTTGAGTTAAACGTACTGCACTGCACAGGTTTCCTCCTGAGAGCATCAATGAAAAGACTGTCATTACCTCTTTGTCCTCATGGTCCGAAAACCAGTCGGTATCTGGTGTGACCACCATTTGCCTCACGCAGTGCAACACATCTCCTTCGCATAGAGTTGATCAGGTTGTTGATTGTGGCCTGTGGAATGTTGGTCCACTCCTCTTCAATGGCTGTGCGAAGTTGCTGGATATTGGCAGGAACTGGAACACGTTTATAATTTTGTTCAGTGTACCACTCAGCCATGATGCCAGGCCTAAACTTTTGTTCTTTAGTACACAGGCAGAAACTAAGAGTTTGTTAGTAATAGACTAAACCAGATGATATCACACAGTTACTGTATAGCTGTGTCACGTCCTGCTTTTATGTCTGTTTCTACTCTCGCTCTCTCATTCATTAGGAAATGGGTGACGCTGTGTCCTAATCTTGCCGTCAGACTCCATCCTGCGTTCCTCTAGTGCCGGTCCATAGCCAGAATAAAGAGAGGAAGTCAGCCTGAGAGCTGCATGCAGAGGAATTAGATGTTAACAATGCTCGCTGCACTCTGAGGATGTGACACACTGCGGCTGTGATAGAAAGAAAGGCACCTGCATTCTGTTGAGCTCATAGAACATGTACAGACCGGGGAGGGGGTGGGAAACTTTGAAACAGTTCTGTTTTCCAGTGAATTCAAATAATATCAACACCACAGAAGCACACATTATTTGTCTAAGGGTATGACTACCCTTACCAAAAAGTAGTATACTTCAAGTTTATTTTAGTAAGTATACTTAAGTAAAGTTCAAAGTGTTGTTGTTGTGATAGTCATCACTGTAGCTCTATTATAACAGCTGAGGTTTGGCCTGCAGTCTCTAATAATTTTTATAAAGCAAACATAAGAATAACTTTTATTTTGTTATATTTCATGAACAATTACTGGACTGAAGCAAGTTTTGTTTTCTTGATTATCATCTTTTGAATATAATCTTTTTTTCTTTTTTTTTTTTATAAAAATCGTGTGCAAATCAAATCATCATATCAAATATGATACAACAGGCTTTTGAAGAATCTATCAATCATTAGATGATTGCATTGCATTATGTGTTTTGCCCCTCGCAATCAAAACTACAGATTGTTGATCATAATAAGACATATTATTGGGAAATACGGAGTGACGACTGTTATTTATTATGTATTTTATTATATTTTTTCAATTGATATGTATTTTATGTAAGTAGTCTTCTATACTGTTCAAGTCAAGTCTGCTTTATTGTCAATTCTTCCACATGTACAGCACATACACACAGAGAATTGAAATTGCGTTACTCTCAGACCCTTGGTGCATACAGATAACACTAACAGTAGAACATAAATACAGATAGATACAGATTTACAGGCGCCATACCACACAGTGATGCAGCTCGTCAGAATGCTCTCGATGGTGCCTCTGTAGAAGGTGCACATGATGGGGGCTGGGGCTCTGGCTCTTCTTAGTTTGCGGAGGAAGTAGAGACGCTGCTGTGCTTTCTTGGCCAGTGCTGTGGTGTTGTCAGCCCAGGAGAGATCCTCTGTGATGTGCACACCCAGGAACTTGGTGCTGCTCACCCTCTCCACAGTCGCACCGTTGATGGTCAGAGGAACATGTTGAGTGCGCACTCTCCTGAAGTCAACAACAATCTCCTTTGTCTTCTCCACATTCGGAGAGAGATTGTTGTCACTGCACCACCCGGCCAGGCGGCTCACCTCGCTCCTGTAGTTTGTCTCATCTCTGTTGCTAATGAGACCCACTACAGTCGTGTCATCCGCAAACTTAATAAGGAGGTTGGAGTTGTGTAAGGAGGTTTATAATTATATAAATTATAAACAGAGCTATCTGTTATAGATAGCTCAATGATTTATGTTACAAGCTATCAGAATTTCATAATTTTGGGCCATATAAATAATAGCAACAGCAAAAGATTGCATATTTTTGCTCAGTTTGGACTTTTCAATAAAACGGATGTTTTTTTCCACCTCAAATGTAAACTGAATATACTCACTATATCATACTTTATGAGACATAAAAGCCTGATGTATCAAATATGATATAAACATAGCATGGTTTTAAAAGATGTTTTTGTATCTTGTCTAAAGATTTAATAAACTGTTCCATTTCAATAATAACAATAGAAATAGATTTTTCTGACTTTTTTTTAGTATGTCAGGCTTTACAGGGTTAAGCATATCTTGAGCCACCGTAAATGCATTCTCTCTCCTTCTACTTGAAGACGCAGAGAGAAACAGAAGTGCAGAGCTAGCGAGCAGGTGTGTCATTGGGAGGTGTGAAATTCTGTCTCGAGTTTATAAATGTCAGTGATGGAGTGTGAGAGTGCTTAACCTCTGACCTCAAGTCAGACTTCTATTACAGCTAATGCAGATGCCCTCAGTGTGTGCACTCTACACCTCTTTTAGGGTCACTGAAGGGGTGTGACATGTCAATGGGTTGACCTGAATAATGTCATCTTCAGAAGAGGCAGCTTACAGCTCACCTCGGCTTGCCCTGTTCTGAATGATGACTGAAAACTGATTGTAGTTCCGAAAAAGGGTGACTGCAATAAAACTGTCTAGATCCATTACTCTTTAGTTTTACATTTTGCTTTTAATCACAGCTGTGTGTTATGCTCTCATGAAAAAAGCAGGACATATCTTGAATTGTACTTACATGTTGTGTGTACTCAGAGAAAAGCACAATTGTGCAGTGCAGCTTATCAATGTCAGTTATGAAACAGCGGACCAATCAGAAGACGGTGGAGCCGGGACAAGAATTGCGAGCGTTTGTGTCTCACATCTTTAAAAGCAAAATAAAATGAAATAAAATAAAATAAATTAGTCGTCGTCAGAAAGAGCTTTATTGCCAAGTATGTTTACACAAACAAGGAATTTGTCTTGGCAACAGATGCTTCCAGTGCAGAAGAGAGTACTGACATAGTGCAAACATACATGATAGTGCAGATATAGGAATTACACAGTAGAGATGAAATATAACACTAACATAAGGAAATTAAATAATGCAATATAATACAGAAGTATAAAGATAGAGAAAAAAACTATTGTTTTTCAGTTTGTCTGAGAGAAGGTCAGGCATGATGGTATTGAAGGCCGAACTGAAGTTTACAAACAAGATCCTTGCGTAAGTCCCAGGTTCATAGATGTTGCAGAATATAATGCAGTCCCATGTTGACTGCATCATCCACAGACCTGTTTGCTCTGTATACAAACTGAAGAGGATCCAGTAGATAGGCCAACACCAGTCTCTCAAATGGCTTCATCACCCCAGACGTGAGAGCGAAATGTCTGTAGTCGTTAAGTCCAATGATTTGGGGTTTTTGGGATAGTGGAGCATTTGAAGCAGCAGGGAACTTCACACAGCTACAGAGATCTGTTGAAGATCTGTGTAAAGATGGAGGGCAGTTGGTCAGCGCAGACTTTTAAATAGGCAGGTGAAACACCATCAATTTCAGGGAGCTAAATGGCAAACAATTCACTAATAAACTCTGATACAGCTTGTAAGCATACTAACCTAATTTTATTTTGGTGGTTATTACTTCGACTCAAAACAAAATTGCAAACAAATTTGTTGAGACAAACAGGTAGTCCAAAACCATACTTACTCCTGTAGTTGAGCCAATGTTATTACTCTGCCTTTTTAGGGCATTCAGACAGATTGCAGTTCTGTTTGGTGCTGCTAGTGGCAGAAATTACACACTTCTCATTCAATTATAAAAATCGAAATGAAATAAAAATCACTGAAGGTTTTTTCAAGATCCAGCCTGAGACTGTAAACCACTGGTAATTAGACAGCAATGTGACCCCACCACATAGGCCAGTTTTTGAAGCCCAGCTGTGGTTTTGATCCAGGCTTCTGGGAATAGATGCCGTGGCAGAGTATAGGTCTGTGGCCCATGAGGGTTAACCTCAGCCGGGTATGTGCGTGCCTAGCAGTGGGTGGGTATGTAGAGGATGTAGCTGTTATCAGCTCAGTCAGCTGTGCCAATCATTCATTGCATTAGTGTGCTGTAAGAGAGGGAGGAGTACACACACACGCACACGCGCGCACACACACACACACACACACACACACAATGAGACATTGTGTTGCTTATATACAGTGCTGAATAGAAGGAGATAGGCAGGGCTGGTTGAGCATGGATTATGTGTTTCTCAGAGAAATCCCTAAGGACCCCTTGTGTGTGACTGTGACCTTCTACACATGAAAATATTATATAATGTGTATGTGTGTGTTGTGTGGGGGGGGGGTGGGGGGTACACATAAAATATATACATAAAGCAGTCCTTGAATTTGACTTGGAGTTTTCACTGTTTTTATTGCTCTTCCTGTCTGTGTTTGTGCATTCAATACAGAAGTTCTGTGCATTAGTGGTGGAGATTTCAGCAAAGGGCCTCAGCAAACTTCTAAGAGGGTCATATGATGACTTAAAGGTATTTACATTCATAAATTATTATCAATGTATAAAATAATATAACTTAAATATAAAATGTAATTGCTAAAAACATGTGAAATTCACGTCTTCAAATATTCTGTTGAGTCAAAACTGTTTTAAGGTGTTTTAACTTTCTGCAGGTTACATCTTCCGCCAGTAGGTGGTAATCTTTATGAGTACATAATTGAATCATTCATTCAATATATTTGTTCAAACAGCTGATTCATTCAAGAAGGAAACAAGTCATTTAATCACTCACTCACGCAATTTGTAAAAAAAAAAAAAAAAAAAAACTGTCTCCGAATATGCCTGCTTCCATACTATATAGTAGCCCATGCAAAAAACATTATGCCATAAAAAAATTTTAAAAAGTCTGCCCGAATTCATAGTATTTGAAAAACAGTAGGTGAAAACTATCCCGATGACCTACGATATGACGTTATGAGTGAGTCATTAAATTATTCACTCAGACAATTAGTTTAAAACACTGACGCATTTGTAGGAGCACTACTCTTATGTGTTGCTGTGAGATGCAAATTCTGCTTTGATTTCTTTTGAAAAAGTACTTGACAGTATTGTGTCTAAAATGTTATTCATCAATATTATTTTTTGTTTATTGAGCTGTTTTATAAAAACAATATCCAACTTAATCTCATATGAGATTTCATTTGAATTTATACAATGTGATCCGTACGGAAGACAAGATTTTTAGAAAAAAATGTAGGAGCACGAAGGTCCACCTCTAAACCTAATTGTCAGATCATACAAAAAAAGTATGAATGAGATTGAATGAACTCATACAAGTTAGCTGCCAAGTTTAAAATTGTTACAAACTGACATGAGGTGTTGCAATATTACATTCGAAATGTTGCTGTTGGTTCAAATATCAGTGAAATTTATAACAACAGCACTCTTGCTCATGTAAAATAGCTTAATATCTTATTAAATACATATTTTTCTGTTAAACCTTTTATACCGAATTAACTTCCTCTTCAGCCTTACCATGTATTCAAAGGCATGCACTTTCACTTTTTACCTGATGCTTGAACTTGTTTGTCTCTCTTGTTAAGACTTGTTAAGATATTCTTTAATGACTTCTTGCACACTCCTCTGTGTTCTCATGTTTTTTCGAACAGGAACAAGAGAACTGTTGGAAATATTCTTGGGCAGGGAAAGATCCTGTGCAATTGTGTTTCACACATAGATGTATTTTTCTGTATGAGGTAACATTTCCTGACTGTGGTAGAGAGAGAATGAGAGAAAAAAGTGAAGAGAAAAGGTTTGAGACTTCATTGTTGTGAAATCTGTCAAAGGTAGGTCTACTGCATGATGCGTGGGAATCGAGGGGAATTCCACAGACATTCCATTCTGTTCCAAACACTTCACAGCTCAGTTTAGCAGCACAGGAAAAATACACAGAGTCAAGGTCATATCACTCTCCCTCTTCCATGGTAAATCTCAGCCTGTACAATCCCATGCCAAATCACATTCCTAGTTTTTGCATGAATGATACTAATTCCTGAACCTTGACACAATGTTGGAGGGCAAACGCTTATATTGTGGGGCAATAATCCTTTCATGTGCATTATTCTGGTATTAATTTCCCAGGAAAAGGAGACAGAGAGCAGCAGAGAGGAGGAAAGTCTGACCTCTACATGTCAAGAAGACTACAAAGTGTACACTCACATTTGTCCTAATGCCAAAAGCAATGCCTGGGCAGATCTTATCAATCAAAGCAGAACAGAAGAGAGGAAAACTCTAGTCAAACAAGAGAAGATGAGAATGGCTCTTATCTTTGTTTACTGTAAGCACAGAACACTCCAGAGATCTCCGAGGGCTCTTTGTGACACAACTCCCATTTCTGGATTCGGTTCTAGATGGAGTCAACTCTGTTGACAGTTAAGAGTTTAAAGAGCCTGATCTGTTTGTCTTTGACGCCTCAGACCTTTGGCGCTGCTCAGATTCACGGTGGTTTGTATTTCAGAAGCTCCCGGGAGCATCTTGTCTCTCGGAAGATAAACATGCTGGTCTGTGATTGATCATTTTCTAATTTTTCTCATATGAAGTGATAATGTGGTAGCTTAGTGGCGCCATGCGAAAAGAACGCTGTGATGTCATGATTGAAATAACCTGCTACCTTGCTAACTTCGTTGCAACAGTTCATGGAGGGTTAATTTCTTCAGTGCACCAAGCATGGTCCATAAAGAAATTATTCAAAGAATCTGGCATGGAAGAACTTTTTAAAGTTCAGAATCCCTGTGAATAGTGTGAACCAGGCCTCATCTCCCTACAGCACCACCTAATCTCCCTGATGCTCTTGTGCTTGAATGGTAGCAAACCCACAGCTGTGTTCCAACATGCAGTGAAAAGCCTTCCCAGAAGTGAGGAAGCTGTTATAGCAGCAAAATGATGGTTTCAGGATGATGGCTTTGAATTAAAATATTCAGCAAGCACGAATAGGTGTGGTGTCAGGAGTCCACATACTTTCATTCAGTGTATACTGGAAAACATATTGCTGTTTTGATATAAATATCGTAAATGCATAATTAATCCGGAAGATTTAATATGATGTGCCTTGCTTTAATCACACTTTTTAAAAAACACTTTGCTGCTGTGACTGCTTAAAATTAGGCCATTTTGTTTCTACATCTCTTGTTCTATTAATCTGTTCAGTTCTGTGCACTTCTATATTCATAAAAAACAGTGTTTATCAACTAGTTTTTTATTTTAAGACCCAAATTTCCCATTGGACATCAATTCAAAATGTCAACATAAATGTTTGTCTTTAAAATGTCTTTAAATGTCTTTAAATAAACAAAATACTTAATACGGAATATTGAAATTTCACATTACCATGGTGTAGGATTTACATTTAACTATTTTTATTTAATGTTTTTTTAATGATTTAACTATTTTTAATCAGAAATTGCGGTAACACTTTCTATGAAGCCCGTATTTATAATACATTATAAGGGTATTCTTAAGGCATTATAATGAAATCATAATGCATTATAAAAAACCTTATAATATGTTGTATCATCTCATGAATTTTATAATAAGAACAGTTTTAATATATTATAATATTTACTTATTTGTGGTTATAGCTTTTAAGAGTATGATGATTTATAACACAATGAACACATTGCATCCACTTTTACAATGGATTATATTTCTCATAGTTATAATGTATTATAAGTCTCATATCTTGCCATTTTTCTTATGCTACTTTACTTAAAGCTGTCAAAGACCACTTATAAGTAGTAATAAATAATAATAATAAAAATTCTCTCAAACAGCCATAAGATCAGATATCAGATCAGATGAATGTGTAATATGACACATTTGCTTTGAACTATTTTTATTGTAATATCAGTTTGATTATTTTGATGGTACCCTTTAAACAGCTATTGATAAGTGACTCTGCAACTACATATCAACTATATTATAAGTTTTTTTTATAATGCATTATGCATTCATTATAATGCTTTAAGAATACCCTTATAATGTATTATAAATACGGGCTTCATAGAAAGTGTTACCGAAATTGCTAGTTGACTTCACAAATAATTACAAAAACAGCAATTAGTACACTGAATTAAGCATGCAATATTGAATTAGAATGACTGAAATTGTTTTTGCTTTTTTTTGGTAAAACATACTCCAATAATCTTTTATTTACAATAATTTTTCAGTGTAAAAAAAAATGCAAAATTATTAATATGACATAGGCTGAAAAGAAGTATTTTCAATTCTATAAATGCATTTTATTTACCAGGCGAACACATGGAACAAACCCTGGGCCAAATACTTTACCATTATTAATCATATTGTTGAGTGATAGATTATTTATATAGTGATAGATTATAACAAAATAACTTATAGTTTGAGTCAACCCACATCGTTTGAAGTAAACATCAATATGAAAAAGTTTTCTGTTTTCTTTTAAAAGATGATAAGCCTTATTTTGCCATCATAACCAAGCATGATTACATGCTTACTGTCATTTTATTATTTGCATTTAGTATTGTTTTTTCCCTGTTGCCCATCTATCAGAACAGCCCTGTTAAAACTACCATTTGAGAACCACTGATATAAACCAATATGTTTTTTATTATTGTCCAGGGCTTTGCAGGGGATCCTTTGCTTTTCTTTTAGGATGATAGATGAGCCCACACAGGACAAGTGGATGAAGATGATTTAACCTTTACCTGAGCATTACTGCTCTTAAACACTGCTAGACATAATGTCTCCACATTGCATCAAAGACACACACACACTCACCTATACATCCACTGAACTACAGTATCATTCATTAAAACCTCACGATAACAGACGCAGCGTCTCTCTGTGCTTAGAGAAATCTGTGAAGGTGGGTACTACAATAATAGAGCAGCTGTTTTGACTTCAGAATGTGTGTGTCTGCATGTCTGGATATGGATATGGATTAACTTAATAGTGTGTGTGAACAGAGAAGTGTCTTTTAAGTAGGATTTTAAATTGTCTGGCTTCAAAATGCAGTATTACGGTCAGTCTTTTACGCAGAAGCCAATTATTACCTGACCACATAATAATGCAGTGTTATGATGTAAATCACTATCTTTACAATAAATAATTTCATGATTTCAGCACAAATATGTCACATAGCACGCTCACTGAGAAAACAAAACTGTTTCATATGAGATATGTCAAACACAAATATAATGGTATATCCATATTTTATTTATCTACCACAAAGATAATGATAAATAAATGTAAATCCACCCCTTCACAATTTTAGCATTATTTTATAGAGAAACATAACCTTGAAAGCTTTTGTTTTCTATGAAAGTAACAAGGAAATTAATTACACTGAAAGGTGGTCACATGTACTCAACACCCATGTTTTTGCTGTTATTTTATCATTAGTTTGAATGTTTTGTTTTTGATGTGCTGACAAACTATCTCAGAAGCATATAGCTATACGGTCCGTGTACGTTTTGATCATTTCATCTCCTATTTGGAATGCAATAACGAGAAATGGAAAAACGGCTCGTTTCTTTTAAACCCCAAACGAAAAATGAGAAATCGAGCCAAAATCTCATTTTCCGTTTGTTAAACTAAACGGAAAAACTAATAAACGAGCTGTTTTTCCATTTCTCGTTATTGCATTCCAAATAGAAGATGAAATGATCAAAACGTACACGGACCCATACCCTTCATAACCACTGGAGGGAGCACAGAATTAGCTTTTGAATCATTAAAAAAAACAAAAAAAAAACAGGTGGAAGCATTTCACGTTTCAGATTTTTAAATACTTCAAACAATCGAACTTCGAACACAGTTTGAACAGATTTTCATGCTGTGCTTGAAAAATACTGATTTCAAATACGTAATTTCAAATAGGGAAAATAGTAGTTATGGACTTTCTTCTGCCACATGTAATGAAGAAGTGTTCCTCTGCAGTCAGACGAATCTGTTTTAAAATTAATTTATCACACCTGGAGCTTTGAGATGTTCTCTACTTTGAAAAATAATATTACTCTCGATATCTCATCCTACAATCATCTTATTAAAATCTAAATTTAGCACACAGTATATCCGTCTGCACAGCATATCAGTACAGCTGTTATAAAGTACAAGTGGTTAATTCTAATGATCTTTGAGCAGAAATATTTCATTATGTGTCTATTTTCCAGTTTCTCTTTGATGGTGACCCCTTTTCTGAGAACTGGCTGAGGGATATGAAGATCCTATGTGTGTTTTCTATAGTCTGTGTTTTTATAACAGTAACCATCATTTGGGAGGTCTCACACACATGTGCCCTTATGGAATTAATTAAGAAAATTCTTCCTAATTAGACTTTAATTGCTCTCCTTTACACAGAGCTCTTCTGCAGGGACTCTTGTGCAGTTTAATTGGACTGGCCTTAAGCTTTCTCTCATCATTAACCCCTCATGGGTTTAACGACCACTGGGCCTTATTTGAATATGAAAAGATTATAATTTATGTAGATTTCTAAACCAGGCTTTTTTGGGACAAAAAGAGAACCTCACAAAAGACGAGTTATATTATCGAGTTATATATACACGAGTTTTATATAGGATCGATTTGATAGTACTGTAGAAATGATGAGAGAGACCGAGGGAGGGGGAATCTATTCCTCCATTTGACCAGCAGGTGTAGCTGTACATAAACAAACAGTTTTAGTATTCCTTTCATTTTGCCGCATGCAACATCCTTTACTCATCCAAATCAGTGATCAATCAAATGTAATGATCCCCTTGTGAGTGACCTCCCTCACATGACATTATAAAAGAACAAAAAAAGGCCAGTGTCATTGTACTATAGCAAATAATAAAAATAATAATATGGACATTTTTTATCATGTATTGTGTGTTTATGTGACTTGTTATTCTGATCTGCTATTAGAATAATTTTAGATGTAAAATAAATAAATAACATTTTGTTTATACACTATTTCTTACTGTTGAAAACTAGAGCTGCCACTGCAAGAAAATAATTTGTAGTGGGGGGTTAGTGTAGATTAGTACCGTCCCCCACTTTGGGGTCTTGAAGTTAGCTCAGTGTGATTCCTGGACTTCAGGGTTAAACAGGGAGTTCCCTACTACTGGTATATCTTTCTATAAGGGTCCTCTGCCCCCTGTGGGCTCAGGTCGGTTTCTGAGGACCTGACAAGAAGTGGCATTTCGCCCCAGTTTGCAGACCCTTCTTGTTGTCGGGCACCTTCGGGAGTGCTGGAGTCTTGACACTTTGGCACTTGACTGCAGTTTCCAAGTGGCGTAGCTAGCTCTCGTTGGCTCTCCTTGAATAGCAGATCCTCTGAGTTGAGTGTAGATATTACCATCCCACTATTGGGCTCTTTAAGTAGGCCCCTCTGCTCCCCAGTATGAGCTTGGTGCAAGTTCCCATTCAAAGAGAATGCCTCAGTTACAAATGTAGCCCTGGTTCCCTGTGAAGCGGAACAAGACACTGTGTCTCGTTGCCATGCCTTTGGCCTGCCTGTTTACTTTTCCTTCAGACAAAGTTGATGCCGTGTACTACAGGCGCCCTTTTATACTTACAGTCACACTGGTAGTGACATCATGGACTGTAGTCGGCCAATGACATTGTCAAGACGTTACCTTCTTTCCAAACTGGTGTATGTGATGACTGTTTGTGGTTTCATCTGATGGGTGAATGGCCAGAGCTACGGTAATTATGTCTCTATTTGTTTCTCTGTTTTTGCCACGGGATTGACACAAGCTTCAGTCTGGATCCAGAACAACTGAGAAGAGATGATCCAAACCCATTAATAATAGTAATACATTATAGATTACTTGTTACTGTTATTTAAAAGTAATTCCTTAACTTACAAAATGACTGTCTCAGAATTGTAATGCGTTACATGACTCCTGTATTACTTTTGAGTTACTTTCACCAAAATAACGACAGAAGTAGAACTTAACATTCTAAAATGACAAAATGTACTGCAGAGCATTTTACATCCAGTAGAGGGCGATATGGTGTATCATAATGACTGTGGGCTATCCAGGCTACTAACAACAATATACCTTATAATTGGCAAAGAGAAGGCTCAAGACAATGCAAGAAAGGATGACAGCCAGAATCACAAACGATCCGAGTCTGTTAAAAGTATGGTACAGGTAAAGTGATTATCTGGCAATATCTGTGAATAGCTTAGTCTATTCATATTAGACACAACAGGAGTATATGTAAACTCTAATGCCATGACAAGATGCGCATACATGCATCTGGCGAATGTACAGTATTCTGCCATCTTCCATTAGCCGCTTTTCCACTGGCCAGTGCGAGCCGGGGCTTACAGCGAGCCGGGCGGGGCTAATAGCCTCGGACCGCAGCACAGAGGCCGAAATCATGCCGCGTTTCCACTGTCGGGCCAGTAGCCTCGCAGCACTCCTGTAAAACCCGCCCTAAACACGCCTTCACTGGACTACGTCACACAATACAAAGTTCCACCAGCGAGAGGGAGATGAATGAAATAAATCGCTAAACACATATATCAGAAGCTGTCGTTTAGTCTTTATTTACAAACTTGGACACCACACGCGGCTATTGACTGACCACGAACAGGAAATATAACTTATTTGCGGCATTTTTGATTCGTTAATGTCTCGCAGTCTTGCTGTTTTTTTTTTGAACATGTACCGAGTAAAATATTACTGAAAATTGATTAGTAATACCTTAACACTATTGCGTTACAGCGAACAGTAATCCGTTACTGTAATGCATTACATTTGTAACGCGTTACTCCCAACACTGCTAATGGGGAATAAATAAAAACACACTTTTGATGCTTTTCAGATTGAGCTCTACAATTTACTGTTTTGGGAGGAAAGGTGAGTTACAGATTGGTTTGCCCTTTCCACCTTTTCCAGTTGGAACTCATATCTGACTCGAGTGTGTAGTAGTGTAGAACATGGATATGCACTATTAGATACATTCCTAAACAGCCTGGCAAAAATCCTCTCATTAGCAAAACCAATCAATATTCCCTCTCTCTCAGCATCTCTCCCACATGCTTCAACAGATTAACCCACAATCTCTCCCATCAGGCCTGATCTCTGATCAGTGCTGCTTTCTCATGTGTGATAGTGAAAGGTCAGAGTAATAGGTTCCAGAGCAGTGAAAAAGAGCTAATGAGAAAGACAGAAGTGTGAAGAGGTGAGTTGACCGTGTTCATTTCACTCAGGGTCTGTGTGGATATTTATCAAAGCTTCAGACAGATTTCCTCCCAAAGGATGCAGAGCCATCATATACCATTAGGATCAGAGGCCGAATATTTAAATATAGAGAAACTGTGTAGTCTCTGTATCCAACATGTAAAACGAAAGAGAATATGTAACAAAAAAGTTTTGTTGTTGTTACAGAGTTCCCTTCCTCTCAGAGCATTTACATTTACATTTACATTTAGTCATTTTGCAGACGCTTTTATCCAAAGCGACTTACAATTTGGGGAAAGATGAAAGCAAAGACTGATACATTTACTAGCCTTGAAGGCAGAACCATAATATACCATTAGGATCAGAGGCCAAATATTTAAATATAGAGAAACTGTGTAGTCTCTGTATCCAACATGTAAAACAAAAGAGAATTATGTGACAAAAAAAGTTGTTGTTGTTGTTACAGAGTTCCCTTCCTCTCAGAGCATTTACTAGCCTTGAAGGCTAGCAAATACCCCCCCCCATATCCAGTAAATACAGATGACCTTAAGAACTTCAACTCCCAGCAGCCTTTGCCCTGCAGAGATGAGAGTGAGGTCACTTCCAGGGTCTCATCCAGTGGGATCTTACAATTACTACTGCTCATGTTTCTATGCCAACCAAAACATAACAGCCTTGAGCACATGAACCTAAAAACAGATGCTCAACTTTTTCATTGCCTTATTTCCCAGAAAGCTTTAGCCACTGGCAGTGAAGATAGCCTGTCTTAGATCATAGTGTCGAAGGACTCAAGATTATAACCAGCAGACAAAAAGAATACAAATATACAGTGATCACACTTAAAAATAAAGACAGAAGGCGTAATGCATAATGATTGCTCTTTATTTCTTTGCCCATAAATACTGTTTTATTAGTGTTTTATTGTCGCTATTACTGTTTCAAGACCAAACCAACTGACTCCAAATGACACTGGCTCTAATGGTCTACAGAGCAAGATCTGATTAAACTTTAAGACCCAAGATAAAACTGTAAATCTGTCCATTTTTTAAATCCTGATGATTGCATACTAAAGATTTTTATTATACATGCAATAATTCACCAAGACATCAACAAGTATTTATCAATTGTTGATGCCAATACAGAAGTTTGGTCAATATTTTAATCAGAACGGCTCGAGGTTGCCATCCAACCTGAGCTAAATAATCCCAGATAAAGTTAGTATTTTTTATATATATTTTCTAACATTTTAAGATGGTTACCCTGTAACCTGTACTTTTAATTATTAAGATTGGCACCTTTATCAGATTGGGAATGGTTTGGTTTTGCATCAGTAATGTCTGTTGTGTGTATCGTGGCATGATTGATAGAAGAAACCCTTCAAATACTTTTCTATCAGAAGGGGGAAAAAATGTACTCGTACCTTTTGGTCTGGGAGAGAACAAACTATAAATAAAGTAAAATGTTCTCAAAGAGCACTAACCATACTGAGAATTCAGATATAAGTAATACAATTAAAACACTGTTTTCTTCCTCATTAACAGACCAATACTAAACTATCAATCTATTATTTCTCTGACATCAGTCCATTTCAAAACAATCCAACACTGCAAACATTTTTCTTTGAAAAACAAACAAAAAAATTATATATATATATTGCATTTTGTAAATGTTCAAAATATTTAACAGTGATAATAAGGTCACGCCAATTACATTTTAACAGCATTTATCTGGAATAAATTACATTTTTCAAGTATTCTCATTTGGATTGACTTCCAAGTCTCCATAATAAATCAGACAAACAGCCACCATCAAATCAAAAATAATTATATTCTAATCAGGGTACCAACCCATTAAACATTATACTGAAAAAAAAAAAAAAACTTAGATAATTTAATAATAATAATAATAATAAAAAAGGCACTAGAAAACCAGCCAAGCAGTGGAACAAAATTTAACACTGTTACTAATCAGATGTTACTAACTGAATACTAAACACAAAGCTACATCTGATTTAAAGAATAACACTTATGGCTCTGAAAATCATCATAATACTATTCCTGGCCTGTATACTGCAATATTTAAAGGCACGTGTACATGCACACATTTGTCCACACAGAGGCCTGAGCCTTGTGTGGGCTAATCGCTTTAGATGTGCAAGATCATATGTCATCATTAGCCTAAAACACACAGTAATGCAGTTAGCTAGCAGGCTTACACACTCCAGAGAGAGAATCATCACTCTCAATCACTGCACACACATCCATATTCTCTCATACTCCTGTTTGTGTGCTGTGAGTTTAAATGGTGTTTAAGTGACTTAGTGCATATGAGCTCAGATCACGCACCTATGGAAAAGCCAGAATATGGGATCTTTGTTCGTGTTTAGTTGTTGTTCTCCATCCTCTGTAGTGTGTAAAATTCACTATATTTGGTCTCATCTTGCAAACATAAGCATGAACACTAGACTAAATGGAGGTTGCATGTGTGTTTTGGGGTCAGAATAAGCAGCAGGGTAAGTGTTAGTGTGTCCTCTCCACTGGTGCACAGGCACTCTGGATTCAGAAACCTTCATCATCATCTACTTCATAGCCGTAATCTGTACACAGGAAAGGAGAGGAATGCAGAAAGGTTAGAACAAAACTTAATGCTCCGTTCTAAACTACATAAACTCAAAACACAACCTACGTAAACACAAAGAGCATAAAATGAAGATGTTTCTGTCAAAAGGAGCCAAAGTTTTCAACCAGAAGTCTGTGAGAATTATATATAAATAGGTTCTTAAATATTCATAATGTAACATTTTTGAATTAACATTTGCTAATGACCTGTTAAGCACATAAAATAGTAAAGATAATGTTCTTAATGAAAAACAACATTAATACAAAGTGTAATGGAGAAAATAAAAAAAAACATTTTATACTGAGAGACTATATATATTGGGTCAGAAAAGGTTGAAAGCCCCTAAAGCAATGTTGTTGTCATTAATTAAAACTAAAACTATTTTTGTTAATTAGAATAAAGCTGAAATAAAATGTGACCCTGGACCACAAAACCAGTCATAAGGGTCAATTTTTTGAAATTGAGGTTTATATATCATCTGAAAGCTGAATAAATAAGCTTTCCATTGATGTATGAAAATCTGGAATCTGAGAGTGCAAAAAAAAAAGAAAATACTGAGAAAATCACCTTTAAAATTGTCCAAATTAAGTTCTTAGCAATGCATATTACTAATCAAAAATGTTTTTATATATTTACAGTAGGAAATTTACAAAATATCTTCATGGAACATGATCTTTACTTAATATACTAATGATTTTTGGCATAAAAGAAAAATCTATAATTTTGACCAATACAATGTATTTTTGGCTATTGCTACAAATATACCCCAACGACTTAAGACTGCTTTTGTGGTCCAGGGTCACAAATATAAATATTAGATAACTTTTAACTAAAAAAAACCTTGAAATTAAATGAAAATTAGAAATATTGTGTTGGCAACGAACTGATATAAAATAAGCTTAAATACTAAAATTATTAAAATTGAAATTAGAATAAAGCTAAACAGAAACATTTTAAGTAAATGAACAAAAATGACAACAGCATATAAAATTACTAACATTAAAATTAAAATGAAAACTTGACACTATAAAAATAATTAAAATTGAAAAATTTTAATTGCCAATTGAAAATATTAAAATACTATACTAGTGTATAAATAATAATGAAATACCACTGGTCTAAAAGGAATACGTCTTTATGAAAAGTTAAGAATTGATCCAAAGGTGAAGGACAGTCTTTATTTTATCACATACCAGTGCTGCCCATTAACTGCATGGCACTGACACAGTGTTCGTCCTCCTCATCCTCCTCTTCTTCATTTACAGGGTCTTCGTACGCCACAGGTCCACTCTCCATGACAACAGCATTCTGGGTTGGAGCAGCAGGAGTGGCCACTGGGGCACCAAACCCTTTCTGAAGGTAGAGAAGGAATAAGAAAGTCAACATGAAATGACATTCCCAGCTCATTTTGTGTCCATCATCCAAAGCGTTTCCACTTTTTTAATGTTAGTTAGTGTGTAATGTTGCTGTTTGAGCATAAACAATATCTGCAAAGTTACGGCACTGAAAGTTAATGCAAACGGAGATATATATGTCTTTTAAAATTCTGGCAGTTTAATGCCTACAAAAATGGCTCGTAGGGACTACAACGAGCTACTTCCCGGGTTCGTTACGTCACAAACCCAGAAATTTACATAAACCCCACCCCCGGGAACATGCAACAAAGGTGACGGGGCCATGTTGCGCGGCTTTAGAGAAGAGGAAGAGTTGTAGACATGCCGTCGAAACTGTTATTTTCACCCCGCTAACAGGTCTTCTGTGTTCGGCCTTCCTACGGACGCTGTACTTCGTGAACAATGGTTAAAATTTATTTTTAATTCTGTTCCTGACAATTACAATCCTACATTCCACCGGAGCACATGCAACTATTGCCCGTAATAAGTAATGGGCGTGAAGTTTCCGGACAACGTACAGTAAGCGGTTAACGAATCACAACACACTGGGCCAGCTAACCAATCTGAGCCCATTGCGTATTTCTGAGGGAGAGGTATCATAGAAACAGGAAGTCAACCGGCCGTTCAAATGACAATGGAGACAGCGGCTTACAATAAAGGTAAAAGATATGAAAAATAAGGTGTTTTTTTTGTTTGTTTTTTTTAATGAAACATGAAGACATGTTACACTGCACCCCATAAACACAATCAAGCCAAGAAAAAAAGCAGTCAACCACCCCTTTAAAACAATTACGAATATGTTTCCTCTTTAGAAAACAAGCATCAATTAATTGCTCACAATAAGATAAAAGACATGTATTACTAGTCAAGAGTCCATTTGGATTTGGTGACTTCAACTCAGAAAACACCCTTTACTAACTCTGACTGTGTGCTCCTAATATCATGCTGCTACAAATGAGGATAACACTTATCATCACAAGTCAGCTTCAGAGTTAGCAACAGATAGGCTTGTTAGTGAACTGTTTATTTTCCTGAGGGACAAAGGGAATACCATCAATCGCAAAGCTTCATTTCCCATTGCCAAGTGATGGCCAGAGGTTGCCTAGTTACCCGAGTATTGACCCCTAGAGGTAGTATTTTTGCTCTGGGTTCAAAAGAGCATTGATTATATATTCACACACACACACACACACACACACACACACACACACACACAGAAGTTTAAAAGCAGTAGAAGGAAGACCAGAGACCAAGATAAGACAGACAGATTGACTTAATAACAGAGAAAAACAAGACAGAGGAGAAAAGATCAAGGACTCTGACATACAGAAAGATGAAGCATCATGGAAGACACAGCCGGAGGGAGTGGCAGAGCCACTGAAGAGCTCCAGTGGTCTACGGGCCAGAACACCAGCCAGGGATCAGTAGGACTCGAGAGAAAAGAGCATGTGTCATCAAGGCCTCCTCAGAGTCCAGGTGTCAGCGGCCCACTTTCCGCTGAAGTCCGAGGCGGTACATTAGCTTACGATATGCTAACTCAAACTGGTGCCTTTGAGTTAGACTGCTGATCTAGAAGCAGCTCGGTGGATCAAAATAATTCTCTTAATTTAGACATGAAAAGGAAAGACCCGTTTCTAGGTCAACTTAATGCAGTTTTCCTGCACCAGAGATAAACTAAGTGAAGCTCTGGGCCAGAGGGCCATTTGAGGGTTAAGGAAAAGTGGTTTAATATATCCAGAGGCCTGCCAAGGATGTGCTTGTAGGAAGGACGGTGATTTAAATTCACTCACCTGATCGAGGGCCAGCTTCTTAGAGGGCTGCGCACACACCAGGGGCTGTAACCTTGGAGACAGCAAGACAGAAAGAGAGAAACAGTGAAAAAGACATATAGACAAGATCATTAAGAGAACATGGCTTATTTTTCAAAAGCTGCTCGGGGATTTTTTTTTTTATCTGAATCTTAATCAAAATTTGACAGAAACACAAGGTCAAAACTTACGTACTATCCGGTCCTATAAACTCAGTATACCTCAGCTCTGTTCTTTTCAATTCACTACACTGCTTAAATCACTAACTTATTATAATGCAAATCTTGACACATTATTTAAATTAATTCCCTAAATGTACGTAATTTAAATTCTGTCAACCCAGAAAAGCATGAGTTTACGGACCCACAGAGACTCTAAACACCCCCTGCTTCACAATGAAATGTCACTCTGTATATTTAGTAAAAATGTATTCACTGTATTTTTCAAAACCAAAATGCATGAATAACAACAACATTTTTGAATCTAGCACATTTTCATAGGTGGTGGTAGACATGGACAAGTCCCGTCTTGAATTACAGTCTACTTCAAATCTCTCACTGTAAAATTCCCAGTGGAATAAACATGGCAGCTCGAGTGACAACAGGAGGGGGAGATCGAGAGACAGACAGAGAAAGAGGGGGCAGGACAAGCACAGAAGAATCCAGAAACACAGTTAACATCTCAGTATTTGCAAGTCAACATGCTGTGGCACAGTTTAAATAATGAGTTTACTCATTATTCCAACGAATGTAAAATATGTTAATGAGGTATGGATATGATGCACCAAACCCGCAGCATAAATAAATGCTAATCAGAATCATATGATTCTCTTGATAATACATCTGAATATGCAGAAGAGATTCAGCTCTCATGGGAGCAGTTCTCTTTATATAACCACAAGCCGTCCCGAATCTACTCAAACGCACATATTAAACTCAACTCAAACATCTCTCTATAGATAGATAGATAGATAGATGGATATAATGAAACAACAATAGAAAGATGGAACAGAAAGAAGGATAGAACGATGGATATAACTACAGAAAGAAGAATAGAAAGACTAAGAGAAGGATAGAAAAATGGATAGAATAGAAAGGATTTAGTGAAAAAGACAGAAAGAAGGAAATAAGAAAAGAAAGATGGATAGAATGTTAGAAAGGATAAAAATGGATAGAGTAGGAATAAGGAAAGAAAGAAGGATAGAATGATAGAAAGAAGGGCAGAATAATAGAAAGAAGGGTAGAAAGATGACAATGATAGAAAAACGATAGAACAATAGAAAAATAAATTAAAAAGATGGATGAAATGATAGGATAGAATGAGAAGGATGGATATAACAAAAGGTAGAATGATAAAAGATGGATACAATGAAAGGATGAAACAATAGAAAGTAGGATGAAAAGATGGATAGAATGATAGGTAGAACGATAGATCGATAGATAGACTGACAGACAGACTCCTTCAGCTTCTCAGTCAGTAAGACAGGCATGCATGGTTGACAGTCCTTCACAACCCAGCATACGAGTGTCCTATTGATGCTACAGTGCATTCTGGGATGGGGAGCGGTGCAGTACTTGGCATGAAAACAAGCAGCCAGAGCCAAAACACAGCGACAACATTCTATTCCTGAGAAACAGTCTACACACACACACAGATTCACATGTGCGTCAAGGGCTGATAAACTGTTCACACCACTGAGTGGGTCAATTATTCAAACACAGAGCACAACAATAATGATTAGGGGTGGGAATCAGGGACCTGCTGATGCAGTATATTGATATCTGGGTCACAATACAATAATATTGTAATTCTTTGTGGCAGTTATTCAAAACTGTGACATATTGTGATCCACTACTCGATTTTCTTTCATCTGAATTAACCCTTGGTGCTTTTCAGCATTATACTCAACTTTAGGAATTAGTTTGAACAAAACATTCAGTGTTCCTTCAATAGTTCCAATTTTCTTTTGTCAAAATCAAAAAGTTTTGAGAATATCACTAAAATACTATGAGACGAAATAATATCAAATATCTATTTGATATCTATTTCTTTCCTCTCACCATTAGTAATGATGTGCGCATGACCTCATTCAAGAGTCTTTGGTTTGTGGTTGTGATGACTCCATTGCTTTCTCACAGAACATTATAAATCGTTCAGCATTTACTTTGACCTTCTGCGTCACGCTGACCTCAGTGTATGACTAAATGGCTGATGTCAACAGGGCCATTTATTTTATTGAGCTGAAGGTGTATGACACCAGGCTGACACTATTTCCGCTGAGTGCATGAAAGCATGAGCAAACACCGCCTAAGAAGTAGGTGTCTTCATTTCAGAAGCATGCCTTGGTTCCAGGCAAAGATAAGGGTCTCTCTTTTCCTCAAGGATGACGAAAACTTCCTCTAATTTTTGGGTCAATTCAGCCTTGAGAAAAACCCAACTTTCTTTGATCTTGCAGACAGCAGACAGCTTACCTCTCCCTCTCCGTCTCTCTCTCTCTAGAGATGCAGGTTTTCTGCAAGTAAGCTGATTAAGTAAGAAACTTCGAGCCGACAGCAGAAAGATCCTCAGAGGAAGTGAGACAGAAGCAAGATAAAGAAAGGAAAAAAATGGGAAGAGTGTCTATAACATCTGTCTGAAAGAGCGAGAGGGGGAGTCTGTTTAATTACCAGATGTGTGATGGTGTGAGATGGCGATTTCTGGCACTCCAGGTGTGAATGTCTAACATGAGATGGTCTCATGTATGGATACAGAGGAAGTGTTGAAAGAACAAAGGAGCGGGGGACTGCAGAAATAAGCGCAATCCATCTCAGGTTCTTACAAAGCCTTACCGCAAACTCTATTCAAAACCTGTTAATTTCAGCAAAAAATTAACACTGTCTTACACAAACACTCGCACTCTTTGTAGTCTCTATGGTTCCGGATAAATGCTGAGCTGTGGGTATTTGAGAGGACAAGAAAATGACCAGAAAATGTGGGAGGAGTGCGAGGGAGAGAGGGTTAAAACAGCAGGGGGTAATTATACAGGCTATTGCTGGATGACAGAGTGAGAGAATGTGAGACACTTATTCAATTTAAGGTTCAGAAGCACGGAGGGACGAACAGACCAGCAGATGGGTTGATGTTCAGGTAATTGCGAGATGTCAGGAATATGCTGTAAAAATACAGAAGAGAGACCGAAAAGGGAGAGTGCATGTCTATGTGTGTGTGTTTGTGTATAACAGTACAGTACACAATACCTCAGTGTGTCACAGAGTGTGGACTGAATGGAACACAATGGCTTTACTGTCAGCAGAACATCATGCACACACACACACACTGATATGCACTAATTTTGAGTTTCTGTGATAAATTCAGGTTCAGCTGAAATAGGACTGGGAACCTCTTAAGAGAACCTGAAAAAAAAAAACAGTTGAGTTATGGTTGTGCAATATATTTTCAATGACTTTGTTGGCAATACAATAAGCAACATTGTGAATATCACATTAAAATATGCTTATTTGGCCATTATGTTTACTAATCATAGTGTCTTTAATATAGTTCTGTAAATATTAAAACTTTCCAATTCAGTGAACTCTAGTTTAATGATTAGTTTGTCAAAAATGTTCATGAAAGCCTCTGAAATGTATTAAATGTTTTTAAATCCATATGTAAATTTGTATACTATTTATGTATTGATACATTGTTGTATAAAATTTAAAAAAATGATTAAATATATACACACATTATTTCCAGATGTTTTTCATAACAACATTCAATATATCTTTTATATATTAAATTTGTAATTTTTTTCAGAATTTTTCGAAACAATATTCAATATATCTTTTATATGTTAAATATTGTTCAATACCTAAAAACTATTTTCAATTTATTTTTTGTTTAGCCTTTTATTTTTTAGCTATATTGCCCACCCGAAGAATGAGTCTATAAAAGAATTAATAAAAAAAATGTAAAAGAGGATGGGTAAAACAAGTCACTGAATAATACAGACACTCTCGTTCAGGTAGACTCAATTCAGTAAACAGACTATAGGCTGTTATGAGTGAGAAAAAGAGAAAAACTGGGAAAGAGAGAGTGAGCTTGGCATGGTAACAGTGTAATGGCTTTTAAAAGGACGTTTGCTCACCTTTCATTCAGAAAAAAACATAAAACCTACTTTCAGAATGAATGATTCAACAGATCTATCCTGTTCACTTCAAGAATTCATTCAACAAGAAAACACTACACACAGATAAAACTGGCCACTCAAAGAGAGAGACAGAGAAAAAAAGAGAGAGAGGTGCTCATTGTTCCATGATATTGGCCTTGGTGTGTCAGAGACAAACTGAAGGTGGAGCACATTTTCTGTGCAGGGCCACCAAGAGCCTCTCCTTAAAGAGAGAATATATATCCATGACTAATGACAACCTAGAAGAGCCTTCAGCCAAAGACTAATAGCATGAATGGAAATGAGTACACAGTAGTACAACACGCACATATTTTCCAAAAAGGAGGGTACCAAGGAGTGGGCCGCAGTGGGGCCTCACTTTAAATATGTGCTCTAACCTTTAATGTGTTCCATACCAGCATTTAGAGACCAAATATAGAGCAGAACGGGGTTATTCTGACTGACCATATGCATGGGACTTTCTCTCTCTCTCACACACACCCACGGTTAATTTAGCCCAGATTGGGCTATTCTTAAGAGACCTGCCCTGTACTCAAGGGCACAAAAGGGTAAAGGACATAAAAAAAGAGAGAGAAACAAACATAAGAACCTTTCACACTTGCAGCCCGACCCACAAAGCTCAAGGGATTTTCCATCTGAGGGTCATGAGTGAGATCCTAATTAGCTTTTCCAAGAAAACAGATCTAATAAAAAAAAACAAAAAAACATCACGCATATGGGAATTTACAGTTTTGATGAGGAACTCAGTACATCTTCATGACTGTGCTGCTACAGAAAGTGTTGTGAAGTGTGGAATCAGATGATAATACCATGGTACTTGGATATGCACTGTGGTCCTGAATAATTCAACTGTTCATACACCACAGTTTTATCATGGTACTCCAAGGTACTTCAACGGAGGGCCACATTATAAATCTCATAAGCAAAATTATATTTTTGAGGACCAAAAACCATGGTAATACCATGATATTATTCGTAAGATGCTATATTAGCAGCAGAAACCAGCATCAACAAGACCATAACCAGTATAACCACAAAAACGTGATCTGAATGACATGTGTGACTAACGCAGCATGGAAAACGTCAAAGCAGAAAGCATTACAGCATAATAGGCTAATTTTATTAGACTGCTTGCTGTTGCTAAGCTGAAGTAAACCTTGAATCTTTCTTTAACAAAACTATTATTTCAATGATTTATGAAATGAAGACAGACTCTGTATTGCAGATGCACCTTGTTTAAACATTGTAAAATGGTAAAACAAAAAATAGTTTTCATTTGAAAAGATATAAAGATAGAATAAGTACAGTTACAGTCTTGCACCCTGCCATTGTGTATCCATAGGTCTATAGTTAGCATAGAGAAGAAAAAGAGCTGAGTTGGTACAGGAAAGAGCCCAAAAATGGGTGTGGGCAAACAAATAAAAATCAGGGCGTATCAATAGGAGTGGATCTGTTTTTAGACTGTCCACATCAACACTCTAAGACACAGAATTACTAGAAGAGAGAACAAACATTCACAACGTTTTTTTATTTTGTATTAAAATAAACCACTTTTTGTGAACACAAAATTTCCCCATACTATGTAATCTGTCTGTCTCATAAGGTTACGTAATGCAACACTATCACAGCCAATCAGAAGATATTTGATGTTTAATTTACAGCTATGCAGAGTGTGTTTTTGGACCAATAAGATTTTCTGTGGGAGAGGCAACCCGGGTTGACACAAAAAAGTAATAGAAACCAAATCAAACAACAAAATGTCTAGTAACTCACTGCAGTTGCGGCTGGTTAGGATAAAAAAACTTTTATATGGAAGAGATTTTTTCACATCATTCTTGGACAGGATGTGGGGTTAGACTGTGATGGTGAGATTTTTCTAGGACAGATGGCAAGTTATGTAGTATAAAGGATTTTTTAGAACAGAATGTGTAATTAAAGGTGTGTGGGGGGAAAAAAATCCAAAAAAGCAGGGAGTGAGAGAAAAACAGAAATAAATCAAGACAGAAGAAACCTTTCTCATACAGTTCCATACCTCTTGCCAAAGCTGCTGATAGTTTTGCCAATCATGGGTGAAGTCAGTTGGGGTTTCCGTTGGCGGGCCACAGGGGTTCTTTTGGCTCCGGTGGAAGCTTCTTCAGTCTGTTGAGTGGGACTTTTTGGGCTGGATTTGTTCAAGTCTTTCAGAACATCGTAGTTTATTTTAGTGGAGATGCGTTTCTGCTCCAACATCTTTTCAATGGCTTCGTCTGCAGTGCTGGCATTGATGGGCTCACGCCTCCGTGCCTTCTTTTTAGGCTTTAAGATGACACAAAAATAAGAAAGTAAACACGTACACATTTGTGACTCTGACAACTGCACCTGCATTTATGAAGTGCCTTGTTACCTTCCGCTCTTTATATGTACCCTCCTCCTTTTCCTTTGCTATTCTTTCCTCCTTTTCTGAAGGAAAAAAAACACTTAGCTTTAACAAAAGTGTTCCAAACTTGATTTAAATGAACCTGTCGAGGGTTAAATGAAGAAATGGGACATTTCAATCTCTTCCACCTTTCTGTTCTTTGAGGTAGTCTGCATTTTGAAGCATCCACAGTTCAGTCTTCACCTTAACTTCCTTCTCATTAAGGATATACTAAGAGAAAAAAAAGAGAAACACAATATATAATCCCTCACGTCATGGTGGACAAGCTGAAGAGAGTAAATTGCAACATATCTCATTCCACTCTATTCTAATGCAATCCCATTATTCATTTTTGGATATGAATCTCATCCCAGATTTCAACTTTATAGAACCACAATGATGCTGATTCTCTCAATGGACAAGACTTCAAACATGAGCTTATGTAACTCTCAATTTGCTTTCAAAGCAAATTATCATGTCGTTACCATAATGAGGTCAAAACTCACCCGATCGATCTCATCCTCGTCGATACCGCTCAGGTCTAACTCACCGTTTTCTGCCTCCACATCTGATGGAGAAAAACAAACACTGTTCCTAAATATTTAAGATTTTATTTGTAGATATAAGAACATTACAAGACTGAATAAATTTGTGCACAGATACTTCCCTGTTTAATTATCATATGATCATATTATAATTTATTTTTAAAATCACTAAATAAAAAAGCATAAAATCTCATTCACTGCTTTGGCAAAAGAAAAAGTGTCTCGCCTTGTGTTTTCTCCACATAATTAAAGTGTATTCAAAGTTTCACTTTCCTAAGGAGAAACACATGCTGATTATGTGTAATGAAAGCTTCAGCATTTATATTTATGCTGCCATTCAAAAACCATTTCTCTGAGCTAGTTGTTCAATTAGGTTAGTGGATATATACAGAAAATCCCACTGCAGTCTAACCTTAAAACCTTCACATAAAATGTCCTTCAGTAAAATCACATGGCAAAATAAACTCAAATACATGTGTGTCTCTCTGTGGTTTCTGCCCTGTAGCAAATCTTACTGGAAAGTCCACTGGGGCTGCTGGGATCATTATAACAGTGGCTCTACAGTAGCAACTTCCAGGATTATTCTCCCTCTGCCTTCCGTCTTTTTCCTCTTTTCTAGGTCCAGTTCCTCCCTTCCCCCAACTTTACTCTTTTCTTTCTGCCTGGAGATTGTTGGCAACGCTTCAGAAGTTAGCTTTATAGAGCATCCCTCTCTCGCTCTCTCTCGTGTGTGTTGTATTGGGGAAGGGGTTAGAGGGGGAAAAGCACAGAAAGAGAGGGAAATTCTGTTTTTCTTGCTTCTGAACGGGGGGCGCTCAATGCCAGTAGATCCCGTGAGCCAAGAAACCTGACCTCCTCTCATTGATTACATCTGAACACGCAGAGACAAAACACATTTAAACCAACACACACACACACTGAGTCCCTCCAATACCGCACATTAAAACACACTGTGCCATGAGTCACATGTGTGTGATGTGGTGAGAACGTGAATAGCAGAGATTAGTTACAACAGGCAAAATAAAACCACACCAGAGAGAGACTACCAGGTGCAGCTGGATTCAAGAAAAGAGTAGCTGAATAAAGAGAAGCAAAACTGTAATAAAACCAGCAGTTCAGTCTGTCTTTCCCATTAGGCCTAACTTTGTGTTCATGTTCAAATGTTGTTGTTTTTGTACCATCTGTTTTCATTTACTTGGGACATAACCAACTGTGTGCAGCTTGCCAGGAAAGGCATTAACTAAAAATAGCATTTAAAGCGTTCACATGCGCAGCCGCACTACCTGAAGACATATGCATATGCATGAGTGTTCGACAGCAGCTGTATGTCAGTCAGACAGCACTTAGGGGCCTTATACGGTTAAATATACCTGTAGAAAAAACTGGTAGTCTTACTTTTTGTTCAGTATCAAATTGGTAATGAGTACTGCCACTTAAAGGGCAAGGTTTTTTTTTTTTTGCTTGCAATTACAATTAATGGGGACTGAAGAATTCAAAAAGGATGCAAAAACACCATAAATGTAGTCTATACAACTCACGCACTATATTTCAAGTCTTCAAGTAGCATAATAATAATACTAATATGATGCTGAATCTCAATAGGCATGAAACAGAAATTGTGATAGTCTTTTAATTATTGTAATACATATCTGAGTGAAATGATCAAGTTTTTAAAGCTTTTTTCAGCAACTGTTCACTGCAAAAAAATAAAAAGGTATGAATATAATCTTCCAAATTTATAATTTTGTGTTGCACAGAAGAAATTGAAGTCACACGGTGAGTTAACGATAACAATTTTCATTTCTGAGTGAACTGTCCCTTTAACCTCACCTGAAAATCAGAGGCAAAAAAACCCTGAGAAGCAGAAAAAAGGAGCCAAGTTCAACAAAATTACAGAAGAGAGAAACAACAAATGACAGACTCCATCTAACACTAATCATTCTCCCTCTTCATCTATTCCCCTGTTCTTCCAATCTAAAAACGTCTCCGTCCTGAGGCTAAATTTCTGAATGGTGTTGTCCACCTAGACATTAGCGTTTCCGCGTGCGTTCAGAAAGAGTTCAAAGGCCCCCCTCATCTCCAGAGGTTTCACTGACACCAACACCTGTTCAGCGTCAAGCACGGTGTCTGACTAAGGACGTACTGATATTTCCAGATATCACCAGACAGACACCTCTTTCTTTCTCTCCCTGGACAATTCTCACTCTTCAGCACATGCAGAAGCTCACCAAACGTAATCATCTGATAATGTCACTCAAACTGACTGGCAGGTCAAAAGAACAAGCACTGAAGCCCAGGGAAAGAAAAAGACGGACAATGGAGATGCAGAGATAAGGAAAGAGAGAGGTAGGGCGGGTTTCTTCTGGAGGTGAAGAGGGCAGACAGGCCCATTAAAAACTGACCCCTTCTTACCCCTGTGACTTCCCCAGGGAAACCCCTCGCCCACTCACACACCTGCTACAACAGTCTATATATCGCCCATAGTCTGGAAAGAGAGAACGAGAGAGAGAAAATGTCAAGAGAAAATATGTGCAAGTGCTTTTTTCACACTCTACTGTATATACACAGAGCAAAAATGGGGGAGGGTTAGACAATAACATGAAAATGTAAAAGTAACAGCAGAAAGGAGACGAGAGAAAAAGATTTGAACAGACTTTATTCATGAGATTTCCCATTCTCACACGTTCGGATGCCCTACAGGTGTTAAATCTAGACAGCAAAAGAGCCTCACGGGGGTCCGCACACAGATTTTTCTGTCAGTGCATGTTAACGGAACAGTGAACTTGTCTATCTCATGGATCGGGCCTCCCACAATCATTTGTTTTTTTCCTCTCCACACGTCTGTCAGTCAGTCACTCTTTTATTATGTCATATTTCACACAGATAGCAGCGCCCCTGTCGGATGACATCACATCACTGTCAGTGCTTCACAGTGCATTTCATTATGAGAAAACAAAGCAATAAATGAGTGACAAGGATTAAAATGATAAAGAGAATAAATCATACAGCAGGAAAAATAAGGAAACATTATAAACATAAATGTAAACATTAATCTTAAATGTGTCATGTTGAAAACTTCACTAAAACTAGCACAATGTTGCTATGACAACAGTTTCACAGCTTTAAAAAATAGTTTTTTTTTAATTAAACTAGTTTAAAGTCAAAACTATGGTTTGGTGATATATTTAATATTATACATTCATGTACATATTGCTGGAGATTCATGTAGATTTTGATGTTGAAGTCAAATGAAGTTACACTGTGAATATTGCACAGATTTGAATGTGCTTTTTATGAGAGAATTATATGTACAGTACCACTCACAAAAAATTTCTTATTATTATCAATGTTCAACAGTTGTCCTGCTTAACATTTTTGTGGAAACCATTTACATAATGCAAAATACATTTTTCTTAGGAATCTTTGATGAATAGGAACTTTAAAATAGAATTTAATAGAAATTTCTGACATTTTTGATCAAAAATGTCCTTGCTGAATAAAAGTATAAAAAAAGAAATTATATATATACATGTACTAAGGTGTGTGTGTGTGTGTGTATCTATATCTATCTATCTATCTATCTACATATATACATATGTATGTATATATATATATATATATATATATATATATATATATACATACATATGTATATATGTAGATAGATAGATAGATAGATATAGATACACACACACACACACACCTTAGTACATGTTAACATAAATATCGATATCATCAAAAGGGAGAAAAAGAGATTTAGCTATATCACCCAGACCTAGTATTAACGCAAAGACCTACAAATGGACACAGCACCTCAAAACCATGTGATCTGTGACATTATTCTAAACACTGTGTTTATGAACATAGTTATAAAGACTAACAAAGGCACATCTGTGTGCATTATAAAGGCCTTATGAATGTAAATTACCATCACTTTTGGCCCATCTGTCCTTTACAAACCCCCAACAGCTGTCCATAGGATGTGTTCAAAGCAAACAAGAAGAATAAATGTCACTCACACACTTAGTCTGTCTTTCATTCTCCTTTGAAAAGCACCTCTCCCTCCCCTCCCCTCCTCTTTCCTAGTGTAAATGAACAAGTCTTTTCTCTCCTCCTGCTCTGAAGATCCAAAGAGATTCTGACAGATGAGAAGAGAAGGGCACGATCCACCCACTTTTTTATGTTACAGGCAAACAGTGAACAGTAAAATTATGCAAAGGGAATAGAAATTAGACAGAAATAAATTTAATAGACTGACTGATCAATAAAAAAGAAAAGAAAAAACAAACATAGAAGCACATTAAAACTAGGGATTCTGGCATCTCCTACTGTGTGGTCAGCAAGGGGACCAGGGAGGACAGTGAGTGACCATCTGGAGACTGACACTCACTGCGGCATTGTTAAGATCGCAGGTCCTCCACCCCCTCAGAGAATTACACTGCTTACACAGCAGCACCGGATTTCTCTCTCTCTACACACACACACACACACACACACACACACACACACAAAAGGGAAACCCTTCTGACATCCTCACAGAAGAGAATTGACCTTAGAAAAACTGAAAAAAAGAAAAAAGAA
Source organism: Sinocyclocheilus anshuiensis (assembly GCF_001515605.1). NCBI lineage: Eukaryota > Metazoa > Chordata > Actinopteri > Cypriniformes > Cyprinidae > Sinocyclocheilus > Sinocyclocheilus anshuiensis. The sequence continues at coordinate 200,997 of NW_015555843.1, forward strand.
AAGGTACAAAAAAGAAAGGCAGGATGAGGAGAGGATTGAGACCTTCAAACACCAGTATACAACTTGCTCTCTCTCTCACACAATTTCAGTATCCTTTATTAGCATGGCAAAAACTGTACGTTTATATTGCCAACATATTTCAAGCATAACGAAATTGTGAGAAAGTAAACAAAGTAAACTAAGTATTCAACATAATTAGTATATGTAAAAACATGCCAAAGCTAGCAGCACCACCAAATGAGAAACACATTGATATGCAGTGTAAAGGGAAGTACAGTAAATCATTTAAAACACAGCTTCTGAGGAAATAAATTAACAGTGTTGAGTAACGTAGACAGTAGGAATTGATGAATTAAAATAAAATGGAATAATCTAAATATGTAATATTAATTAAAGTGCCCCAGATATGCCATTTCGAATATTGCCTTTCATGCATTGTGTAATGTAGCTGTATGTGAATGTAAAAAATCTGCAAAGTTGTAAAGCTGACAGTGCACGATAAATAAAGTTATTGTCTCCCAAAAGAAAAAATCGACTCTGAACAGCCTAAATGAGTCATCAGTAATTCGAATCCCACTTCCGTGATGGCTATACGTCAAGGGCTAACACATTTGCATAATGTCTGCCTTTGTTCTATGCTGGCCGGCCGCGAGAAACTTGTAGCATGCTCATGTTGAGAAGACGCTGTGTCCTACGCTGTGAAACTGCTATGGTACAGTGTAAAAAATAAATTTTAACCACTGATACTTTGCAGCCTAATCTTTCGGAAGTGAAAATAAAACAAATTCACCTTCACTGTGAAAGCAAATTTGTTTTATTTTCACTTCCGAAAGATTAGGCTGCAAAGTATCAGTGGTTAAAATTTATTTTTTCCACTGTACCATAGCAGTACAACCCCAATCTTTTTTTATGTTCCTGTCATTTTACTGAAGACTGCTTCTCTAATCTCAGGGAATTCAACGCGGGATTCACAAAACACTCGCTCTTGAAAGACGGCTTAGTACCCAATTTATTTGGACCAGCTCGCTCCACTGAATCACAACCTGTAAGTATGATAAACAACAGATGTTTATATTTTTTATTTAGCGTTCAAAATACGGAACTGGCAACGGGCGTATTGTTTCCGACACGTGCTGTACGTGGTAGACCAATCACAACAGACTGGGCCATCTGACCAATCAGAGCAGAGTAGGCTCACGGAAAGTGAATCTTAGAACTGCTTTGAATGAATTGTTTGAGAATCGTTGGGAAAATGAGTTGATAACTAAATGCATATTTTGAGAAAACTAAAGCATTTTTTGACCTTGAATGCATGTAAACCTACAGTATTGTAGGAGACTCCCAAAGCAATATTAGGAACCTTAAAAATGACATAATAGGGCCACTTTAATTAAACAAGTTACTGTAATAGTTCACCCAAAAATTACAATTCTGTGATAATTTATTCACCTCATGTCGGTACAAACCTGTATGACTGACTTTCTTGTGTAGAAATGTCTCAGTGTTTTTCATCCACACAATGGAAATCAATGGTCACCAAAAGTATTTGGTTATCAACACAAAAAATACCTTATTTTGTGTGGTGGAGAAGAAAGAAAATCAAACAGGTTTGGAATGACATTAGTTAGTAAATGATGACAATTTTCATTTTTGAGTGAACTATCCCTTTAAGGTACATTATGAAGAACAAGACCAATGGTGCCAATAACTGTGATAATGAAGTTCTCTCTCTCTCTCTGATGCAACATACACTCTCACCAGTGGTGGAAAGAGTACTGAAAAAATATACTCAAGTAAAAGTACCATTACCTTCCAAAAAATGTATAAAATATTAAAGGGGTCATATGATGCTATTTTTAAGAACATTCTTTTGTGTATTTGGTGTAACAGAATATGTTGACATGCTTTAATGTTCAAAAAACACATTGTTACATCCCTACATACTGCACCTTTTGGGTTAATTAGGTTAAAATAAAATATTTATTATTATTATTATTATTATTATTATTATTATCATCATCATCATCATCATCATCATTTTACAGTATATGTATAGCAGATCTTGAAGGTTTGGTGGTTCTGTGGGACATTTACATCACTCATAAAAGTATAATACATACATTATCACAGCTAAGATAATGCAAAAGGGTCTCTGCGTTGTTGAGCTTAACTTCCCTTAACTTTTCCCATTCATTCTCTATGGTAGTGCTTAACACTACGGATGCGATGTATTTTTGGCCACGCGTAGATTTCATGGCGCTGTTTCGCCTTTTCCGTGGCGGGGTATTCAAACAGCGGATAGTCATCTGTCAATCAGTCGCTGTGAAGGAGAGGATACGCGTTTTACGATCGGAGATTTCCTCACAAAATTGTTTTGTTTAAACAACATACACTGTTAAACTACCTCGGCTGTATTAACTATTACGTAATTGATTTGTTATTTTTTTTGTTAAGTCTTCAGATTTTACCTCAAGCTTGTTTTTTTTCCCCTCAGAGGTCAGCGCGATACTCTCATCAAGCAGGTAAAGTGAATTCTATGCTTCTTTTTGAAAAATAAATGGTACAATTAATTACTTATTGTATAATTATATAATCATATTTATATGATTAATTATATCAGTTGTTCTGAATGGTATGTGATTTTCAAGTCTTTAGTGCAAATACTGTACACAAAACAAATAAAAAGTTAGGCCTAACAGAGCTTAGTTACTTTATGAATTTACTGTGTGTTCAGCAGTAAACCACACAGTAAACCAAATTCTTTATAGATAATGCAACTGCTGTATTTTATTGTAATATCTTTCTTTGTAAAGTTGAATGTTCATATATCATATGGAACACAATCAAATCAGGTTAATAGTGTCAAAAGTCAACAAGTCAACAAGTTCCACAAGCAACAACGACTTATCCAAGTGACTGCTGCAGAACGCACGCGAGAGAGAGACGAGGCAGCGCAGATCGCGAGTCTCATAAAGGCGGGCGTACACGGTGCGATTCTGAAGGTCGGAACATCGTGAGCTCTGGCACATGTCACGATTGAGTTTATCCGAAAATCGTACGGAGGCAGTCACACACGACACGTATGTGATATATTTACTACGATTTTACAAACTCTGACGTAAGCATTACGTTTCGCGCCATTAATAAAAATATGGATTCTGAGGACGAAATAGTTTTCTTTGTGGCAGGCGGCTTGTGATGTACAAAAAAAACGAAGACAAAGGACATGGCAACGAGAATGGCTGAAAAGCAGAGAAAAGCATGGACTTTCTGTTCTTCATAAAGAACTGGAGGGAGTAGGCCATTTCTGAATTTCTGCTCGTTTTGCCAGAAATAAAACAGGCATATTCATTCATCTTAACATATTAAGTTAGATGAAGATGCCACTGAATTGATGCTTGAATAATGCACTTCCAGCAGCCATGATAAACAGTTGGCGGTTAAAGTTTTCTATGCACAATTTGATTTGACGAAAGTCACGAGACCTATTACTATCTATCCAATCACGTTGATGGATAAAAATAAAATTAAAATAAGCATGTAACGACCACAAACGGAGGAAAATAGCGGAGTAAAAGTACCGATACATCACTTAAAATGTACTAAAGTAAAAGTAAAAGTACACAATTTTTAAACTACTCAAAAAGTACAATTACTGATAAAAACTACTTAATTACTGTAACGTGAGTATTTGTAATACGTTACTTCACACCCTTGACTCTCACATTACACAAACATTTTTGCATTTTTAAGTAAGAACATCCAGCTTCCTCTCATTCTCACACAGAAGAACTAGAACACTCTAACAAGCATCTTATTGTCTGGAATGGAACAATGAGCCTACCTACAAAATAAACAAAGAAAATAGACAGACAGAAAAAGCTGAAGCAGACAGAACCAAGACAGAAGTGCACACACACAGAGCCATATATTGTCAGTGCCCATATAAAATCACTGAGATGAAATGAGAAAATTGAGGGAAATAAATGACATATTGCTGCAGATCTACGAGGCATTCAGTTGAGTTTACATAGACACTGGTCAAAACAAAAACACTAAAAATACCCCCTCTCTGAGTCATAATTTTTCTTGAACCCCACTCAAAAACCAAACCCAAATATACACACACCACACAGTGTTCAAGCGGGTCTCGCGGGCAATCAACTCGCACACAGACACCCGTAGTGGGTGGATGAAAGACAGTGCACTAATGGCAAGGTGCTGTGTTTAATTAGTGCTTCAAAGAGTGGAAGGGGGCTTCCTCTTCCTCCGCCCCATACAAATCATCCACAATCACCACAACCAATCGAAAACATGACAACCTGCTCGCACAGCCCATCACACAATCTGACAACCTGCCAGCACTCTATCCCCAGGAGTTTACCAGCTGCAGCTCTTCAGCCTGTGATCAACAAAGTCTTATTCTCTCGCTCAAATGCTCTCACATAGTGTAAACGTAACAACCACAAAAGATAATGCAATAATTTCAGATAAATAAGTAATTCTTGAGTTCTGTTATCCAGAGGCTGGGTAACTCTCGCTATAGTGTAGATGTGGTATAGATTGAATTTTTAGAAAAGAAGTCACTCCAGTTTCACTCCTCTTCCTCTATTTATGTCATAACAGTACAATTGTGTGAAGGAGGGGTGAATCTAGAACGAAAATGGATTAATGTGAATGTTTAGAAGAGAAGTCACTCCAGTTACATTCCACATCATCTATTTATGGTATAACAGCACAAATGTGGGAATGAAAGCTGAATTTGGAATTTAAGTAATATGAGTTTAGAATAGGAGTCCAGATACACACTTCTTCTTCTACATGTCATAATAGCTCAGATGTGTGACTTAAAGGGTTAGTTCACCCAAAAATGAAAATTCTGTCATTAATTACTCACCCTCATGTCGTTTCAAACCCGTAAGACCTTCATTCATCTTCAGAACACAAATTAAGATATTTTTGATGGAATCTGAGAGCTGTCTGACCCTCCCATAGACAGCAATACAACTGAAATGTTCCCAAGTCCAGAAACGTAGCAAGGAGATCGGTAAAATAATCCATGTGACATCAGGGGTTCAACCGTAATTTTACAAAGCTACGAGAATACTTTTTGTGCACAAAAGAAAAAAAAAAAAAGACTTTATTCAACAATTCGTCCCCTCCGCATCACCCTGTAGCGCCATTTTGGAGAGTATCCGCTGGACGTAAACAGCATATGCTGTTCTGTGTCAGCTGCCTCAAACGGATACACTGTTTTCGTTCAGATCAAATCACAACAATGTAGGAAACAGATCCGGCGCGACGCAGCTGACACAGAACAGCATACGTGTGAATGCATACAATGAATGTGGAATGAAAGTGGATTCATGTAAGTGATTACAAAAGGAGTCACTATAGTGCCATTCTTCCTCTACTCATGTTGTAATAGCACAAATGTGTGGCTGAACAATGAATATGAAATGAAAGTGGATTCATGTGAGTGTTTAGAAAAGGAGTCACTCCAGTTCCACTCCTCTTCTTAAACAGCAAATGTGGAATGAAAATAGATGGAAAGAAAGTGGATTAAATGAAAGATGATTAATGTTTATGTTTAACAAAGGTGTCATTCCAGTGCCACTACTTATCCTCTGCTTGTACCTTGTCAATGTTTTGACAGCAAAAAAAATGATAATAAAAAGTGACTGTGGAATTAAAGTGCATTAAGCATTTATGCATGAAATAAAAATCATGCTCCTACCATTTTCCTTTTCCTCTCCCATTTTGGTGATGGACTTGGGCAGGCCCAAACTGGCCGCAGTGGGCAGCGCTCCAAGTAATAATGCTAACGAGGGCCGTTTGGTTGGAAAGACTTTCTCTCCATCTCGCTCCTGCTCATTGTCCCCTCCAACATCTCCACATATAGTACTGTACAGGTGAGATGCTGCTGCCCTCAGCTCGTCGTCCTCTCCTTCCTCATTACCAGCAAGGATGCTGGATGACGCCAAGGAAATCACATCATCTGGAAAAAGCAAGCAAGGAAATATGCACACATCACAAATTAATCATTGCAGGAGCATCAAATAAAAGAGTATAATGAAAGAAAGAAATTGCTGCATGAATGCAACTAAAGTGCATTTATTTTTGTAATTAAATTATTTTGCTAATTAAAACATGAAGCTAGATGCATTCGCCCTTTGATTTTGAACTTCGCTATAATCCAGCTGACATGGGGAGAAAGTAATTATACAAACACACAGTTGACCTCAGTAACACACATGCATGCACACACACTACCGTAAAGTGAACACACATGCATGAAAAGAGACACTCAGACACACACACAAACACTCCCATGCTCGCGGTCTTAATTAGCTCCCTCCTGTAATCACTGCATTAGAGAGAGAGAGATAACACGCATGGGGAAGCACTGGATCTCTGATTGTGGCTGTTGCTGAACAAGGAGCTAATTGGACAGCAACACAAACAGAATTTCTGCAACACTCCATTTCCTGAAGAAAACTTGTGAGAGCAGCATTCTCACCAAGCAAAGAGCAATTCTAACAACAAGAAAATCATTTGTTTTAAGCACAAATATTTTAATTTTGGTCCTTATGGAGCACTTCTGCCAGAATTCATACACACGTACTTGTTCTTCCCCATATTCTAATATTGATAAATCTGTAATATCGGACTGTGTGCCTGCATTTAGTAATTGGCTAAATACATCGCAAACAATCTTCATATAGGGGTTTTCAACTCAACAGCCATTCAACACTCTTTGCAAATGAATTCTTTCACTTTTCATTTTTCTAAATATGCCCTCCCATCTGAGAACATGCACTGCACAATCTTCATTTCATGATCTGTATTTCTTTAGCTTAAACAGAAGTGTAAATGTTCAAGTACAGCCAAGTGTGTCATTCTCAAAACCAGAATTAGTAGAATTAACTGGCCTGAACTGCACTTCCAAGTCTACCCAAGAATGAGCTATATTTCTATATTATATCATTTTTGTCACACTGGTTACTTAATATTAATAATTAAAAAAAATAGATATTAAAAATGTATATTTATAAAAATGTTATTTAAATATAAATTAAAGCATGTAGGGACATTAAGATTTTTTTTTTCAAAGAAATTCATTCTTTTATTCAACAAGGAAGCATTAATTCAATCAAAAGTGACAGTAAAGACAATGTTATATAAAAGACTTCTATTTCAAATAAATACTGTTCTTTTGAACATTCAATTTATCAAATATTCCTGAAAAAATGTATCACAGTTTCCACAAAAATATTAAGCAGCACAACAATTTTCAACTGTGAAGAAAATAAAAAAAATTTAATCACCAAATCAGCATATTAGAACGATTTCTGAAGAATCCTGTGAAACTGGAGTAATGGCTGCTGAAAATTCAGTTTTATTATTTTTTTCTCTAGCTTTATTTTAAATTGTAAAAACATTTAGCAATATTACTGTTGTTATCTGTTATCACATAAATGAAGCTTTGGTGAGTAAAAGAGACTTTTTTCTAATTAAGCACAAACTTTGGAACGGTAGTGTACTTTTCTGCGGGATTGTGTGTGAACACTGTACCATCTTTGGAATAGGATGCATAAATCCCCCTGGCTTTGGGCCTACAGCTCTCCAGCTCGACTTCAATCTCATCCTGATATCCACAGATTTCACCTGCAGAGCACATACAGGTGTATGCACACAAAGCAACACGTCAACAACACAACGTATTAGGTTTGTTCAAACATCCTTGATGTAAATTAAAGCATAAAATCCTGTCGAAATGTTTCTAGGTACCTTCAATATCATCAACTTTCTTTGCGAGCTCTTGCTCAATCTGTGGAAGGATTCATAAAGAAAAAAAAGGATGGATACATATTGCGCATACAGCATCGCACATATTGCAAAACTGGTCGATTTAAATGTTAAAATTTCTAAATTAAAGTGCCATGTGATGCGTTACCTGTTTTAGCTTTTGCTTCTTGAGTCCAGCCGTGTAAGAGGGCGGGTCACACTCCTGCTCCAGATCCACCCTCAGGAACTCTTCAATAGTCAGCTCACTGGTGGGCGTGTCCTCAAATTCATTCAGCCTGTCAATCAAACACACCGGGGGTCAAGACAGTCAACTGAACAGCAAAATGGGCCCTAAATTCAAAGCCTCAGAAACACAATAAACAGAAACACCAAATATGCAACACCAAAATACAGAAATGGCACCAATTATATAATATTAATTATATTGCTACAGATTATAATACTGGCCATACTGTGATTATTATTTTAAAACAAAACACACCTTTTTCTCAGTGTGGCTTCACAGACTTTCACCACACTGATCACTTCCTTAATTGTGCGACGGAACTCGTGCATCCGGGCAGCAACCAAGAGCGCTACAGGGAACACAAATACACAACTGTAGGCACAATATATACACATTCCGCCAATGGCAAGAGAAAAAGAGAGAGAGAGAAAGAAAGGAAAGAGGACACAGTCAAATATGAAACTTTAATAGGGCTTCAGAAAAGTGCGTTCACTGTACCTGCCCCCCTACTGACTCATCTCAGGCAGAACAAACAGACATTAAATGCACCTGCAATATTGCAGAACCACTGATGCCTGTTTCACTCTGATTCATTAAAGAAACATGAAGAGCCAGATGCACTTCTGAACTACCTGACAAACTGAAGAATGTCCAACACCACAAAGCATGCAAGCATGTAAAAGATACTGAATAGTTTTAGAGCTTAATGATTCCTCAAAGAAGAACTAATTAGAAATATGACATTGTGGTTCATTGTCATTCTCCAAAACTATTTTACTGACTTTTTACTGAATTTGCCTGCCCACAACAGCTTAATCTGACATAATTTTAATAGATAAAAGGGTATGGTGTACCACTTCTGATTTAGGTTGTCCTGTAAGAAAGTAGAAATGAGATTAAAAACAATAATGCAAGGTTAACCTCTCCAAAAAGTGGTAAAGGGAAACACCATTTCAAACACAAAAATGGACAGAAACGAGAAAAAATAATTTTCTAATTCATAAACTCAAGGATCACGTGATACTGAAGAGTGAAGTAATGGCTTGCTGAAAATTCAGCTTTTCCATCACAGGAATAAATTACATTTAGTAAAAATTACTAACAATATATTAAAACGGACAACAGTTATTTGAAATTATAATAATATTTCAGGATATCACTCTTTTAACTGTATTTTGGATCAAATAAATGCAGCTTTGGTAAAGACTTCTTTCAAAAAAAAAAAAAAAAAAGTTTAAAAATGCTTATTACTTTTCTCATATGCATCTCGCAATCACAGACAGCAGTATATGAGGGCCCTTACATGATCCTAAATAAAAACACGTATATACACGAAATACTCTAAATGCATAATCATGTGACAGATTAAAGGGGTGACACATTTTACCCCACTCTCCCCTACATGTCCAGGGGTGTCAGCTACATCTAACCGAGTGCTATCCTGTGCTCAAGTTCATGTGGTGTAATAAAAAAATAGCCGTTTCCTCCTCTGCTGTTAACCCTGCAGGATATCAAACCAATCTGTGTTCCAGCTACTACATGAGGACTATTCAACAAGCTTGAGGCCTTCATCACACTCAGCTGCTGTCCCTGCCTCACAGTTTGTCTTCTTTCTGGGCCTTTCTCACATTCTTTCATTCTCTCTGTTGGCCTGCCTTTCTTTCTCAAGTCTCTGATCTCTCGCTGCAAAACAAACTCTTTTAGGCTCATGCTTCCTCTTTTCTCAGCACTGCTTCTAAAAGATTAATGGGAGATTAATTATTCAGGTTATGCAGTGGAGGGGGGGCAGAGAAACTCAAGCTGAGAGTCAGGAGGAGTCAGTTATTTTAAAAACTTAATTACTGGAACTCAGTATTATTAGACTGTGTCAAGTTTACACAAGACTGAAAGTGTGAGAAAGTAAAACCGATATTCATAAAAATGCAATAGAAATTAGCTGCACTGGATCTCTGAGGCAATTCACAGTGCCAAGAAAGGCCTCAGTGAGTGTGAGAAAACTAACACTTTCAGGAATCATTCTCTTTCATTAAGACTGATTGGTGATTTGGGAACCGCTTCAAATGCATGAGCTGATCTAATTACACATTATGACAAACTGTATCTTAAAAAGTTTCCTGACACAAAACTTTCAATTCTGGAAAGGGTTTCGGGAGCGTACATTCCAACTGGATGTTTCAGCGATGGTGTATGTGGTTTTGTGCATACAAAGCAACCCTTCACTAGCTCACATCATTAAAGAGATCGCACTGTTAGGGGAGGGTTGCCATGGTTACCTGCTCCGCAGAGGCCTGAAGGTCTTCGTCCCGTGTGCATCCAGTCTCTCTTCATCCTCTGCAGGAGACGCAGTGCCGTCATCGAAACCTCATGGCTCTTCTCTCCAAATTCCAGCATTTGCGCAAAGCGCGGGATATAAAGACACGGATCTGAAAGAAACAAATCTCTTACAATTACAAAGCTACACAGAGAATATTTAGACCTTCTCAAACACAGTTGCATTTTCATTTCAATAACGTTCAGCCAATTAGTGTCAAATCTAAAGCTTAAAGCTGCTAATGAGTCTATGCGAGGGTTTGTCAAGTCAAGTCACCTTTATTTATATAGCGCTTTTAACAATACAGATTGTGTCAAAGCAACTGAACAGCATTAATTAGGAAAATAGTGTGTCAATAATGCAAAATGACAATAGTAAACACTAATTTTTCAGTTAAAGACAGTTCATCATTGAATTCAGTGATGTCAACATCCAGCTCAGTTTAAATAGTATCTTTGCAATCAAGTCAACGGTATCGCTGGAAATGAAGTGTCCCCAACTAAGCAAGCCAGAGGCGACAGCGGCAAGGAACCAAAACTCCATCGGTGACAGAATGGAGAAAAAACCTTGGGAGAAACCAGGCTCAGTCGGGGGGCCAGTTCTCCTCTGACCAGACGAACCAGCAGTACGGAAAAATCAATTTAAGACGTAATAAAACAGACGATGAACACTATTAACAGCAATTATTATATGATGCAATCAAACTTATAGCAAAATGTGGTAGTTCTGTATGTTGTTTGTGGAAGATATGCTTTACAAGTTTAAAGAGCTAATACTTTGGCTCATGACCACTGATGACTTTTCAGTTAAAAATGTAATTAGTTATGATAATGCAGCAAATATTACCTTTATGCTCACGATTCTCATTAAATACTACATACGGAGAACCTCCGTTATTAAACTTTAGCAAACTGCTTGACTCTCACACTATCAAAATTGTTTAGTAAAAGAAACATTACAGGCAATAGAGGGACCTCAATTTTCTGACAATTTTCCACTAATATTTTCAAAAGATTATGGCACTGTGTGAGAAACTCAAAAGTCTTTCTGCTCAACAAAGCATCAGCAAATTTTCCATTTAATCCAATGATTCCCAATCAGGGATATGTATAGTCCAGTGGGTGCTTAATCAGGCTCCATGAGGGTGATACTGAGTTGTTAAAAACGATAAAACAGAAATGATGACATCAAAATTATTAGGGCAGTAAAGTTATTTTTAAATAAATATATAAATAAACAATCTTAGATTTTTATGGTAATTAGACTCTGGAGAGAGGGAGACTTTACTCTCTCTTCTCCATAAAAATACAGCTTTTTTTTTTAAAGACTGTTTCCATCAAATTCCTCAGTCAGTCAATCAAACCAATATCAATCTAAATGCCGTTGTTTTTTTTTTTTTTTTTTTTTTTTTTTTTTTTTTAGAAAAAGTGTCTCCTGTGCCAATGGGAATCGGATATACATTTTTAAATGTAGGTCAGATATCCAGATATCAGATTATGCATCTAATTTAAAGTGGCTTAAAGCTAATGTGAAAAAACTGAATCTCATGCGCATTTTTTGTGTTTATACATGTGCAACAATATCTGATTTGTGTCAGATATGAGTAAAAAAATATATATTTTGTACCAATGCAACAGCTAGATTCAATAAACCGCTTCAGTTTGAGGGGGCGCTACACTTTTGAAAAATAAAGATCTCAAAAGGGTTTTTTCGTAGTGATACCAGAAGAACCATGTTGGGATTCCCGAAAGAACCTTTCAGTGATCCACCCAGTTTCCCCCCTTAGTTTGAAGAACATTTAAATAATCTAAGGAAACGTTTTTTCCACTTTTTGTGCAAAGGAAATGTTCCATGGAAGTTAAAAGGTCTTATTAAACCATACATGCCAATAAATAATAATAATTTTTTAAAGAGTATACCTGTCCGGATATATTTTTTTCCCAGCAACATCAAATGTTTTAGTTTGACACTGAATAATTGTATAAGTAGTATAGTTTTTAACGCCATGTAAGCAACTGAGTTACAAAATAAACAAGTGTTCCATACAGTAAAATATGAACTAAGCAAAGAAAATACAGCAGATAAGTGAATAATTGTAATAATGGCCATTTTAATAATGTTAAATATGCATGCAGTATATTCAGCACAATATAATGAATACACTGTAATGTATTTAATGTTGATGAAGGGGAGCTTGAGCTTTACTGATGAGACTGCGGGGGTACATAAAGCAAGAAAAATTGGGAAACACTGATCTAATCCCCACTACATATGTTCACTATAAGCCGCTTAGATCCGTCTGTGCTGTCTGTGGGAAAAAGAATAGACCGGGGGAGAGAAACAGAAGCATCACGGAGAGCAGTCGTGCGCACTACAGTATTTCCACAAGTCCAGCCCTCGTCCGGTTTCAGACTCCATCACGACCGAACGTGAACCGGATCAATAAAACTTTTGACATCGCTTTGAATCGAGCACACTGCTTCAGCTGTGTGATGGCAACAAACTAACGCATAAAATACAGAATTTAAGGTAAGAACACGCACGATCTTTTCTCTTATTGGTTGCACTAGTAGAACAGTTAAAGTCTGACGTAAACGTTACATTTACAGAACGCAAGCTGGTTTGTAACAATCTGCAGCGCGCGGGTTGAAATGTATCGATGCTGATGGCTGTATACGCAAAAAATTCCCCTCGTTGCTTTAAAGAGATCCTAGTTTTTAATAAAACCTTTGCTTTATATAGCATAGAAATAATGGTTATGCATATAGTGTTTGAACTAAGTGTAAAGGAGAAACATTGAGGAACGAAACAAACGACGTGTACGGAGGAACTTCGTATTTGATGTGCAAAACTCATCCTAGAAAGTGCTTTTATTCGGATCGTGACAGGACGTGTATATATGAAAAATTTAAAATCTTCATCACTGCATAGTCCACAGATTGATTCATAAAGGTTCTATTTTTTCAGGGTAGCCAGATCCCGCATGAAAAACATGCGATCTGGTTTGGGGTAATGGATATTTTCGATAGATGTATCCTAGAAAAAATAGTTTATATTGTGTATGTATATGTATGTAATCAAATATACATACTGTGAATAATCCCCCAAAACACCACATAACAATAAGCAAATCCAATCCAAGTGTTGCTTTTAAATACCAGACATTGCAACACAGAATTTACAGGAGGGATAGAGGGCTCTGGGAGAGCCAACCCTCCAATCCTGACGTCAGACGAGAGAGAGAGAGAGAGAGAGAGAGAGAGAGAGAGAGAGAGAGAGAGAGAGAGAGAGAGACACACAGATCACCAGAGGACTTTCCTCGTTATAGTTTTAAACACTTTACTCATTCTTACTAATTCAAGCAATGATGCGACGCATATGTAGCCTATCGCTGAAAGCAACCGAGTGTCTTCAGAAAAGTTTCAATTGCATTTCAACTTTATCTGATAAAATAGCCTTCATGAGTGCAGCTGCTTTGTTTACAGCTGTTTCTGGGGAAACCGTTATATGTTTGACGTTCCAAAAGCGCCTCCTACTGGCAGAGAATCAATTTGAATTTTCAATAAGCCTCTCTGCTGTTTCCCCCATCCATATCAGTTTTAAATTGATATAATTTATACTTCTGACCCGTCTCTTTTCTTAAAAAATGGTTTAAAGACTGAAATGTCAGGTTTATCATTTTAGATATATTTTTTTTGTTTTTGTGAAAACCTGTATCTCAACTGTAATTAAATCACGTTTTTACAGTCGTTTTACGGTTTAATGTTACCATAGACATTGCACTACACTGCTCATATGGTATTCATTTTTATTTTTAAATAAATTTTTGCAGGTCTTAAAAAGTCTTAAATTTGATTTTAAAAATCCTGCAGACAGATGTAGGTTTGCACACTGCCAGCATCTAGAATGATTTTGATCAGCATTTTAGTCACTACAGTATAAATAAGGCAATTCATAATGAACATTAATGGATACTAATATCTAAACATTTATAACATATTTTCTTTAAAATTTAATATTTAAATGTATTTATTAATATTAATATCAAGACTGAATATATGTATTTATTTTTACTTTATGCAGAAATGCACTAATGTTCAATAATGAACATATGGCAGATGTTCATTTCATTGTTGGTCCGCCCAGGGAATCAGAAAGGGTCCCAGCACACAAGGTGAGCCCACACACCTCATATTTTGGTTGTCTTCCAAACTGAACACACCTGATTCAAACCATCAGCTTATCAGTGGACCTGAAATCGGTGTCAGAAAAGGAAGACTTTCCAGGAAATGCTTTGAAACTAGATGAAACACTGACGAATTGTCTCTTCTGCTTCTCTCAGTATGTGCTGGCAGTGGGGAGCTCTGTTTTCTGTGCCATGTTTTATGGGGATCTCGCGGAAGGGGACTCTGATATCCATATTCCAGATGTGGAACCCGCTGCTTTTCTCATCCTGCTCAAGTAAGACTCACTCACTAATCACATACGGGCATTAATAACAGGGCGACTCGGCTTTCATGCCTGGCATGGAAGGAGTTACCCTCTTATTTCAGAACTATTAGAGACTGTTTATTGGATTGTGAATGCGAATTATGTACTTTTTCCCTGGGAAAGTTGGAAGTCACTGTTTAAAGCAGTAGTGATGCAATAAAAAAAGGGCATGTTAAACAGATCAGCTTTTGTGAAGTATAAAATAGCTGTTTTATTCTCTTCCTATGGGGCACTTAAAATTTACCCTAACCTCTCTATTTCCCTCTTCTTTATCAGATACATGTACAGTGATGAGATAGACCTGGCGGCTGACACAGTACTGGCTACACTTTACGCTGCCAAGAAATATCTGGTGTCTGCTCTGGCTCGCGCATGTGTGAGTTTTCTCGAGACAAGCCTGGAGGCGCGAAATGCATGTGTGCTGCTATCTCAAAGTCGGCTGTTTGAGGAGCCGGAGCTCACTCAGAGGTGTTGGGAAGTGATCGATGCCCAGGCAGAGCTTGCGCTGCACTCGGAAGGTTTCACTGAGATTGACCTGCCCACACTGGAACACATCTTGCAGAGGGAAACCCTGAATGTAAAGGAGGCGGTGGTGTTCCAGGCCATTCTAGGATGGGCCGATGCAGAGTGTCGGAGACAAGGCATGACCCCCTTGTCACAGAACCAGCGCTCCGTGCTGGGGAAGGCGTTGCACCTTGTGCGTCTGCCTTCCATGACGCTGCAGGAATTTGCAGATGGAGCCGCGCAGTCGAACATTTTAACCCTTGAGGAAACGCACAACATCTTTCTCTGGTACACGGCTGCTACGAAACCTGTGCTGGGATTCCCGGTTGAACCCAGAAAGGGACTGACGCCGCAACGCTGTCATCGGTTTCAATCCTCTGCATACCGAAGCAACCAGTGGCGCTACCGCGGACGCTGCGACAGCATCCAGTTCGCTGTGGACAAGCGCGTGTTTATCGCCGGACTTGGTCTATATGGCTCCAGTGGAGGGAAGGCGGAATATAGCGTCAGAATTGAACTAAAGAGACAAGGAGTGCTTCTGGCACAAAACTTGACCAAATTTGTGTCAGACGGTTCAAGCTCAACATTCCCCGTGTGGTTTGAGCACCCAGTACAAGTGGAGCAGGACGCGTTCTACACGGTTAGCGCCGTTCTAGATGGGAGCGAGCTAAGTTATTTTGGACAGGAAGGAATGACAGAAGTCCAGTGTGGGAAAGTCACCTTTCAGTTTCAGTGTTCCTCTGACAGTACTAACGGGACAGGGGTGCAGGGGGGACAGATTCCGGAACTGATATTTTATGCATGATTACGCGGAATTATCTGTTAATGAAGAGACAGCAGGGGGATTTTTCCTCTCAAATAAATGCCTTTACTCACAATATAGCTGCAAGACACTACTAGAAGATGAGACTATCCCCTCTGATTAGATTTTTTTACATTGTACATATAATAGAATGCTGCCCAAACTTATTTATTTCTTTAAACATATTGTTTTAAAACACGTACTTTAATTTAAGCACATTTGATTTCTAATTATTCATAATCTGCCTGTGTACAGTGAAACATTGGTAGTTTGCACTTGAAACTAGGCAGCTTTTCCTCTGTCTTGTTATTTAATGTTTATTTGTTGACAGCTTTATGCTGAGTGACCTAAAAAGGGTTTCAAGAGCCTGCAAAATCAGAAAATATTTGTTTCTATTCATCAAACAGTATTTTGTTTTCTTTTGTCTAATGCACAGTTATATGACCTATTCTGTTTCACTCTAGGTAAAATATGACCTTTCAAAACCTTAAAAATGAAAAGTCTGTCATCATTTACTCATCCTTATGTCGTTCCGAACTTCAGTGACTAACTGATTTCTTAAAACACAAAAGACAATATATTGAAGAATGTTTCAGCTGTTTTTGCCCATAATATAGGATCCAAAAAATAAAATAAAATAAAACAAAGGGTCCAAAACAACATTGGAACCCACTGACTTTCACTGTATGTACAAAAAAAAAACCTAAAACACCAAGAATTTTTTTTTTTGTTCCAGAGGCAAAAGAAAGTCATACAAGTTTGAAATTACATGAAGGCAAATACAGAATGACCAATGTCAGAATTTTGCTTTGTATTGTTGATTGAGCAAAGCAACTGACCAAAACCATCAAAGTGTTCAGTTCAGGTTAAAATTTATACTGCAAGCACAGCTTCATTTACAGTTGCACAGCACCCTCTGGGCTTTAACAGTAGCACTACACAGACCAGCTCACATACTCATACACAGTACCAGTACAATTTAGATGAGCAGCAAAGCATCATGGTAAACTACAATGTCACTCATGTGATGCTTACCAATCGCTGGCGCACTGATACACAGCTCTCTGGCTAAAACAAGGAAGGTTTTTCCCAAAACATACACATTCACCTATAGGGCAAGAGAGAAAGATAGAGTGAGAAATGGACATAAATTTGTGGTCAAGAAAGAAAATGACTACAAATACAGAAATAGACAGTGGGAATATATAACAGACAATGAACAAGAGATATAAGATAAAGGGACATAACAGATGCAGTATTTTAACAGATGCTGAAGGTTGCAGAGTTCATAGCTCTGGGGTTTGGATCCGTACCAGCATCACCACAGAGTCTTCACTTTCTCACAAATTCTATATCTGTGTCTTATCCTTAGAGGATGAACTACAATAACAAAAATATTTCATAAAACAAGCTTTAAACATCATATAACTCAATACTTATCTTCATGGACCACCTTAATAATCATCAAAAAAAAAAAGATATCCACGAGGAACGACGCACAAACACAGACACCCTATTTCTTCCATCTGGGCCCCAACGCATTAAAGAGGAATCTTTTTTGGTTGATGTCAGAGGTCATGACCACTGAAAAGTAGGATGGCCCTCACACACTCCTGACCTGAGAGGGGCGGCGACAGCCTTATGCCTCAAAAAGCTCCTCTGTCTGGAGGAGAGCAAAGGAATTTATGGGTCCTCTCTCTGGTAAAATCCCATAATGACTCGGGGGGGGAAGAGACAGCTGGGAGGGTAAAAATATAAAACGGACACACCAGCTGGGGGAAAATGGCTTTCACACACTAACTGGGTTCAAAAGTCTGGGATTGCTAGTGAAAATTCATCCATTTTGCATTATGTTATTATTTAACATAAGCGTGTTCATTCTAAATTATACCAGTAACCAGCATAACAATTTTGAGTGAAAAGCTGTAATTAAAAATGTACATGAACTTCAGAATGTTTTAGTATTTTGTTTGGCTCCATTTCACATAAATAATGTCACAAATTTGCTTTTAACAAAGCGTAAGCTTAGAGGGGACCGTGCCTTTGCTGTGGCAGCTCCTAAACTGTGGAATGATCTTCCTCTGCCCATTAGACAGGTCTCTTCATTGTCTTTATTTAAATCGCATCTTAAAACCATAGACTGTATAAAAACAGCTTAAAACCCATCTTTTCTCCTTGGCCTTTGACACCTGATGTTGACATTTTGTTTATTTATTTTATTGTGTCTGTGGTATGTTTTATGTCTCTTAATTTGTTTTGTATTTTATGCCTTGTATGAGTTATGTATTTTATGCGTGTTTTATTTATTCTTCTGTACAGCACTTTGGTCCACTTTGGTTGTTTTAAAGTACTTTATTTTGATTGATTGATTGATTGATTGCTTGATTTTACCTAAACAACGCATAACCTTCATTTCTTTGTCATTTGATTTATTTTGAAAATATTACAAATTATAAAACTTCTAGGTTTAAAATTAAAAATGTGTGTGTGTGTGTGTGTGTGTATATATATATATATATATATATATATATATACTGGTTTTACTTA
>NW_015555843.1:220335-232835 GCF_001515605.1 Sinocyclocheilus anshuiensis
GGCCCAGTGCATTGTGATTGGCCGAACACCGCAAGCACTCGTCGGAAATGTAAGGCCCCTTACCATTATCGCTAGCGTCAGCTTTCAAAATAAATGTAAAGACAGAGCCGAAAGGGAAACAGAATCGCGTGACAGACACAGTGATGAAGCTGGTATGTCGTTTCACTCTCCCAAAAACGCCGGATCCATGTGGACGAAACGCCTATATATACCATACAAAATGTATGTGTATACAGCTAAACGCGTCTCCGTGTGGACAGGGCCTTAATTTTATCCATAGTTCCTTACAGTGCATTCAAGATATAACATTTTCAAATGCATGTATTTTCTGGGCATCAAACCCATGACCTTTAGTCTAATACTCTAGACATTATGTAATAATGACCTAAGAAGAGGTTTATATATATATATACATACATACACTTACATAAAAACCTCAAGAAACAGAGGGATTTTGGTCAGATTTGGTCTCTTTCCCTCTTGGAGCAAAGCTCAACTGAACCACCACCCCATAAACCCTGGAATTACCCGTCTCCCAGCAACCAAGTACTCTGTTTCCATGGAGACCAGCACACCTGTCCAATCAAGACAAAGTGTATTAAAACATTAAAAAACATCATTGTGGGATTTTCAGACACCATGGCAACAAGAAGAGATAATCCTAAATTGCGGGATTATGGATGACCCGGTTAAATTAATGATTATTTTTTTAGGATTTGACCTTTCCAGGGATAAATCTCACATGTGGCAAAATTAGCTAAAGGCCATTAATGTTTTCTCTAATCACTTTACAGATAACATTTTACAGAATTTACCATGTTTAGGTGTCAACATAGAATTACAGATACTGTAAAATAATTTAAAATCACATAAAAAATAAGTCAAGTATAAAAAATTAGTCAAGAATAAAATGGGCAAACAGCTACAATAATCCACAAACTCAGCCGGATTGGTGTTTTACAACTAATCTGAGAGCAAGAAACTATTTCAGAGGCTGACATTTGGAAAATAATTCTAAATGTTTGGCTAAATTTACCTTTTCCAGTGGAGACTGAGACCAACAATACTTCTCTCTCTCTCTCTTGTCTCACACACACACCCCTTACCCTCCTGGGCAGAAAGTGAAAGTTCGCTCATGAGTTCTTATGTAACCCTACCAGACATCTGACTGAACACGTACATTACGTAATCTCAGAGAGACGGAAAAGATACATGCTGTCAGATTCTGTTGCCTCTATTTATGCATTTTTTGGACAAGCGAAAGTGAGAAGCATCATCCATGAAAATCCAAATGCACACATATTTGAGTGTCATTTTTAGACTGTACGTAGAAGGCAGATGAAAGTTGAATAAAATCACCTCGTAATCAAGCATTTTCACATGTAGAGTATATATAACAGAATAAACTGGTACAATTAAACATCCATCCGTCTGTAAACATGTGAACGTTATCGAGTGCACCTCATGCTGGTGGACTAAGCGTTTTGAGTTGGTTACCATTAGAAAGACAACAAATTCATACCGACTTTACATTAAAAGTAAAATGAATCCATAAAACATTTATTTAGATCTATTTGCTTGTTTTAATGGGGAGAAATTGATCAGGAAATGTCATTATTTGGATTTGAACTTGCGACGCTTAAGGCAAAATGCCGGAGGATGTGAACTAACTGCTAGGCCTCGCTTTCGACCCCAACAAGATTATTAAAAACAAATCAAACTATAATAAACTAAAGCAGGGTGTTCCAGTTGTTTTTTTTTGTGTGTGTGTGTGTGTGTGTGTAATGCAGGCCTAATGCAGTCTCCTGAGAGACACACCCTGCCTTATTTGCTGCCTCACTTTGAACGCACATAAACACCCTGAAAAAGCCAACTCTAATACAAGCGAGATGCCGTCTCGGACACCAGATGAGGTCTTTCTGCAGTGTAGGCTAAACAGGAAGCTGATTGTTTTATACACGTACACACTAAAGATAACAACCTGTGTTAGACTCCGACTCAGTGAGTCAGTGTGAGAGTGTAGGATGATTATTACAAAAATAATCATGAGTGTTCACACACGGGAGAACCAAGGCTATATGACTGAGCATCAGACGCTGTGAGTGTTTGTGTGCAGTGTGAAATGTAGACAGACGTACGTGAGGAGACCAAATCAAGACGACTGACTAACAACACCACTGACTATCAGCTCCCACAGAAGACCCCTCTTGCTCAACCTCTCTTCTTCTGTACCACTTTGTCTTCTTTCTTTCAGTGTCACATTATCTCCTTATTCTATTTTGCAGTCTCTTCTCAAGTTAGTATCACAATTATGTAAATTAGTAGGTGTGAACTCCACTAAAAAAAGATGATTAATGACGATTATAGTGTACAAACCATGCAGAACAATGCTAGCATACTACCAGGGTTAGGGAGTAACGAAATACATGTAACGTTGTTATGTATTTAAAGTACAAAATATGAGTAACTATTTCGTTATAGTTACATTTTAAATGGGTGGTAATCAAATTACAGTTATATCCAAATAAAAGTTATATTTGTATACAGTTATATTGTCTATATGAGTTCTTGTTTTCTATATTTATAACATCTGGTATGGTTAAGCAAAATCAGTCGAGGAAGAAGAGTACTGTTTGCCTGAATATTAGCACAATTGCAAATATGATACAGATTTTTTGCAATTCAAAATCAAAAAGTTAATATTACGTAACTTACATTAAAGAACAGTATTTCTGATTTGCTCTATATTGCCAACAAAAACAGTTTCAAATATGGAGTGTCTATTTGCACTAAGTGCACATAGCCACCTTGTTGGCAGAGGCTATTTAGAGTAACTGCATCCACCAAAGTCTAGTTGCAATACACATAAATACAAAAGACACATATTTAAAAACAACAGTGGTGTAGAGGAATATAGAGGAACTTCTGACGCAATCGACCCGAGTTTGAATCCGCCTTTCGCTGAACTCGTTCTACTCCCCTTCTTCTCCCTTTTCCCATCACATATCAGATCAGAAAGGCATTTTTTTTCAATAAAAATAAAGAAAATATTCAAAAAGTGGTGTGACCAACTTGAACACACTGCAAAATCTGTTTGGTGAAAAACTTCACCTCACAAAATTGCTAACCTCACTGATTCCAATTGAAATGGCCCACTTTAGTATGTTATTGCGAACTTAGCCATAATATCTTAGAAACTACCAGACAAAACATAGAAGTGCCATCTTAAATCCCACTGGCCAAATGCTCAAAGCCTGACAGAAGGATAACAGGTTGTGGAAACGTCAAAATAAAGTTGTTTACGTAGCCTGTGACGTAAACTTATGGTGGGATTGGGAACAGCTTTAGACTGTTGCAAACACCTTCCCATCATAAACTTGCACCCTGACCCAGAGCAAAATCAGATTCACACAAACTCTGAGGCATCACATTATGTAAATATGTAATCTCATATATCACCATTCACCCTCAATAACAGACACTTTCTTTTCTCTGTAAATGGCCAAAAGGATACGAGGTGTTCCCTCCGTTCGGCAGACGAGGTAGAGGCAAGCGGCGATGACATGGGATGATTTGCGCCCTCTGGTCAGATGCTTGGAGAGGGCCATCTTGTAAAAGTTGAAGGCAGTGTCCAGACAGTGCCGAGTCATTTGAAGCTGATGACCAAGATGGTTTATCTGTCGCTTAGCTGAATAAAACAACCAAAACACCACAGTCAGGCTTTTTACAGCACATTTACAGCAGGTTTAGTCCCTTTGAAGTTAACACGCAAACACACAATGGTAAAAGGTCCTGGTTTGCCCCTTCTGGGGTTTGAACCAACAATCTTTGGGTTACCAGTCCAACTCTATGTTCTGTTTAAATCTAAACAAACAAGAACAACTGAAGCACTTTGGAATTAATTATTTTAAACCAGACAGGGAGCAAAACTATTGCCTCATAGATTATTCTTGGTTTAGCATTTTCCTAAGCAAACATGGAACGGAAGTAGTGACAGATCTTTTCTTCCATATTTGAACGTACATTCAAGAGTAACAGATTAGCAGAAAAAAAAACTATATTGTGGGGAAATACATTTTCACCATGTTTTAGGAAGAAAATCCTGTATAAATCAGGCAAATGATACGTGAACAAACCCCTCTGTAAAACCCTTCAGAATATGGAATATGAATAAAACTGGAAAAATTCTGGTAAGTGTTACTGAAGAGTACATTTCCGTCTCAGTGCAGGAGAAACAAATTAATTTTAGATAAAATGTGATAAACACTTAAATATGCATCTAAACACTAAAATCGATCAATCAATCAAAAAAATTTACCAGTGTATGAATAGATAAAAAACAAACAATGGTTTTGCCTGTAGTCCTGCTTTAGGCAAACTAAATTACTGGAGAAGTCCTCCATACATCACCAGAGAGAGGTCGATCATTTGGATACATCATTCACAAATGAGATTTTAACACGAATTTTAGAAAGCAGATAAGGTGAAGTCTGGTATAAATATAGTAAAGTGTGTAATTTTCCTATTCCAGTTGCAGTGGACTATAAGTAATGCCTCTACTATAAGTAATAAAGTAGTACTTCTACTATTTTTAAAGTTAACACCAAAAAATGATAGTTTAACTATAGTCAAAATACTTACAGCAATTATGTGCGTTTCTACAAAGTTACTACAAAGTAAAGGTTTAGTTACATTCTGTATGAGCACCTGCTGTGGACGTGCTGTTTGAGAACACATATGAACCCCTTTAGAGTGGGAGGAGAGCATCTTCAAGCTGAAAGCAGGTCTGTTTATACAGACTCAAGATCTCACAGAGCATCTTTTGTTCTCTCACCACACACAGATAGTATAAATCTTTATGCAGACATGAGGCCATTAATCACACGTGTACATACCCACACACACACACAAATAAAGTGGCCTCTGCATTTCCCTCCCAGCACACACAGACCATACGGTTTGTCTGACCAAACTGATTCATCGGTTACTACACAAAAGCACATAAACGCACCACATCTTCTGACTTCTCAGGCTTAATAAGCCTCTTTCAAAACAACCATTACCATCTGGCTGAAACGAACCTGACACACTTAACTTGAAACCACATTACACAAGCCCACAGCTTCCAAAGAATCCCACTTTCTTATAAACACAGGACGCATATACTTAACAATCTTGCTCAATCATGTTGTTCAATGGAACGGAACATTATACGAACATATCTAAACACACAATACTGTACAAGTTTTAAATTGTCAGTGACACATAGTATTGTCTCATATTCACAGGAAATCAGTTTTGAAATGCTTTGGCAAACTTAGGAACTACATATTACAAAACACAATTTATACCTTTAAATAAAAAAATCCAAAACAGACTTTACAATGATACATATATAATGCAAAGAACATGAAATTTGTATGATAGAATTAACATCTATAACTCTGTATGAAGGAATCAAGGCAAAGCATTCAAATATTTAGATTACAAACTCTATGAGAAATTAATGAAAGCCATATAAAGGGTATAGAGGTACCTTAAGCATTTCACATAAAATCGAAAAAGTTAAAACAATTAAGCAATTTGGGATCACTATGACTTTTTTTTTTTCAAAAAGAAATTAAGGGGGTCATATGACATTGCTAAAAAAGAACATTAGTTTGTGTATTTGGTGTAATGCAATGTGTTTATGCGGTTTAAGTTTCAAAAAACACATTATTTTCCATATAGTGTACATTATTGTTGCTCCTTTATGCCCCGCCTTTCTGAAATGCATCAATTTTTACAAAGCTCATCCTTCTAAAAAAAGCGAGGTATACGCTGATTGGCCAGCTATTCAGTACGTTGTGATTGGACGAATGCCTCAAGCGTGTGACGGAAATGTTAAGCCCCTTAACATACTGCGATGCCGTCTCCCAGCAGGACGAGAAAAAACCAATAAAACCCATTACAAATTAGGCATTTGTTGCATCAAGTGGGGCCATAATTACTGATTATAATGACTTATACTGTCTTTTTACGCGTTGAGTTGCATATCACACTGCATAAACATAAAATTTGTGATTGGAGAAACAACAAGCCTGCTCAAAACTCACGAATCATCAGTGGCAAATTATTTAAATATAAAAAATTTACTTACAGGCTGTGAGTCAGAAGCGACAGACTGTCCTTGCAAAGTTGGAACTGCCCAACTTTATAGAAACAGCCTTTGTGCCACAGATGCAGTGTAGGCTACTGATTCAGGAAACAGTCCTCATCCTCCATAAAATGCACAGCACACATCTGAATATTTGGGTTGAACTGTTCTAGGAAAAATTGAAATCGCATCATATGACCCCTTTAATACTTTTATTCAGCATGGACCGATTAAAATGCATAAAAGTAACAGTAATTTATCATGTTACAAATTATTTTTTATTTTAAATAAACACTGTACTGTTGAACTTTCTATTAATTAAAGAATCTTAAAAAAATGTATCATGTATCCAAAACTTTAAGCAGCTTTTTTTAACATTGATAATAATAAGCACTAAATCAGCATATTAGAATTATTTCTGAGGGATCATTTGACACTGAATTCTGGAGTAACGGCTGCTGAAAATCCAGCTTTGTCATCATATAAATAAATAAAATATATGAAATGGAAAACAGTTATTTTAAATGGTTATTAGTTTGTCTAATCAAATAAATGTGGCTTTGGTGATCAAACTTGCAAAAACATTAAAAAAAAAACTTGGTTAGATGAAGGGCATATGAATTCTTCATGAATAGCATATACTGCATATGAACGCTCACCATTCTGCAGAGTGGCAGCTCTGGACTCCCTCCCAACCCCAGTGTGGAAGTTTCCTCCCAATGATGGCACATTTCCAGATGCTACAACGAAGCAAAAAATAAAATATATTAGTAATGAGGACAGGAAAACATTAATCTCATAACCAAGCATTACAGTATGTCTTTTCAATATCAATACTTTCGGTTTCTTTTTTCATTTGTTAGACTAATTAAACTTTTCTTTCTTTTTAATATTTATGTTATTAAATGATCTACAATTTATATAATTTTTTGTTTTATTATGCCTCTGTGAACCACTTTGTATTACCACTGTGCAAATAAACTTGCCTTGCCTAGTAATCTTCAGCTTACCCAATACTTCTAATGAATTATCTTACAAGAAAGGTAAAAACAACACACATATTTAAATCTAATACTAGCCAAATATAGATGAGCATTTTTTTTTAACAAGCTAAGATGTCGCCTCGGATGGCTGCCTCGGTGTGGAGCTCTACAGTTGTACCACATCCTGCACTTCAATAACTGTCTGGTTTGGCTTAGCTACAAAATCAGATATCAGAAGAATACAGAGGACGGTTCGGACTGCTGAAAGGATCATTGGTGCTCCCTTGCCCACCCGTCAAGAACTGTATACATCCAGAGTGAGGAAAAGGTCTCAGAAAATCACTCTGGATACCTCACATCCAAGGCATGTCCTTCTTGAACTTTTGCAGTCTGGTCGGTGCTACAGAGCCCCAAACAACAGGACAGCCAGGCACAAGAAAAGTTTCTCCCCCCAGGCAATCTACCTTATGAACAGTTATGAACAGCTCTCCCCATTGTGCAATAAAAATATGTTCAATGTCCACTTATATTTATTTGATACCACCCTACATCTTATTCTATTCCATCTATAGCACACCTGTACATAAATGTTTTGTCTATTTTTATTTATGTATATACATGTGTATTTTATTCATATATCTTTATTTTTTTATTATCTGTGGGTTGTTGTTGTTGTCTCTGTGTACTGGAAGCTTCTGTCACCAAAACTAATTCATTTTATGTGCAAACATACTTGGCAATAAAGCTCTTTCTTACTTCTGACAGGCAGATTCCACTATCAGTCTTCATTGCAAGATATTATTAAATAAAAAACATGACAGCCATCTGCTGTTTGAAGATGGTATTGCAGTTCAAAACAAAATCTCCCTTTTCCCACTTAAATGAGTCTGGGGAGGAACCATCTGTATATTTAAATATATTAATATTAAATATTAATTTGACTATTATTAATTTGATTAAACAACTTGCCCCCATTTGAATTATCATACTAGGTTGTTCTATAAACAGTTTTCAAAATTGTGTGAAGGTTATAAAATTCATAAAAGTTAGATTATTCAAAACTAGATATTTCATCCAAGAAATTCCTTGAACATTGTATAAAAACAGAAACAGATTTTAATAGCATATAAACACAGGCTGATAGGTGACTGAGAGAACACAACAGATCATTTAGGTGATTTACAACTCAAAAGAACAGTTTCCAGTCAAGGTTACTAACAACCCTATCTACTGGATGCCTATGTTTGAACACTTAAGACAATATTTCCACAAATTCATTCTTATGTAATTCCCTATGTGAGAGAGAATGAGACAAATGGACATACAGACAAATAACAGGAGAGGAAACAATATAGCTTTTGTTTGTTTTGGTTTCATTCTGATCTTCTGAGGTACATAGACAGCATATTCAGTTTCTCAAAGCTCAAACTAATTATTCCTTCATTTATATATTAAAACAAATTCAGAGCAAAATTGTCTTTGTGTGGAGTAGATGAACCATCACTCACAGTCACCAGCAACAAATTGGCCGACGGCGGACAATCCTCCTCCACTGTTCTCCACGAAGGTTACCTCGGAAACGATGATGTTGTCCTCCAGCACGGAGCCGCAGCCCATGCACACAGCATCGCCCCGTGCCTGGTCCACATCAATGTCCGTCCCCCCACAGTTCTTACACCTCCTCATGGTCACGACCAATCAGCTCACACAACACTGGGAATGATCTCTACATGCATGTAAAAACACAATAGAGAACACCGAGTGAATCCTAGGCAGAGCTACATCTAAGGTGAACGGCATCAATGGCAAACTGAGAAAGCAATATTATGGACAGAGGACTCATATTTTAGCCGGAAGCAGTGATTTGAAGTTAAAAACATCTTAATAATGGATTTGTTTATTAAAAACATGAAGCTTTTCGCTTCACAAGACTTTAATTGATGGAGTCATGTGGATTATTGTAATGTTTTTATCAGATGTTTGGACCCTCATTCTGCCGGCACCCATTCACTGCAGAGGATCCATTGGTCAGCAAGTGATGTAATGCAAAATTTCTCCAAATCTGTTCAAAATTTCTCCAAACCTATCTACATCTTGGATGGCCTGAGGTAAATTTTGAGCAAATTTTCATTTTTGGGGGGTGAACTACTCCTTTAACAACAGTTATTTTATTCTATTGACAGCCCTAGTTTTAAACCAAAAAAAATTAACACCAAATCTGTTTTTTATTATCATTTTGGTAACACTTTACATTAAGGTTTCATTTCTTAACATTAGTTAACTACATTAGTTAAGATTAACTAACAATGAAGAATACTTCTACAGCATTTATTAATGTTAATTTTCTACATTTGCTAATATATTTTTTAAATCAAAACTTGTATCTTTTAACATTGGTCAATGCACTGTGAACTAACATGAACAAACAATGACGAACTTATTCTTAAAAATAACAACAGTTTAAAAATGCTGTAAAAATATATTGCTCATAGTTAGTATGTTAACTTATTGCATTAACTAATGTTAACAAATCAGACCTAATTGTAAAGTGCTACCATTATTTTAGAGGTCGGAACATCTCACTTTATTAGTGTGAAGTAGGGCTGTGCGATATTGAAGAAAAATGCGATATGCGATAACTAATTAAATAATGCGATATTCGATATGCGATACGATAATGCTTAAAGTGCCACATGCTCAGATGAAACGGTTTTACTCAGCTGTTGCTGAGTCAGTTCTGTTAACTTCTATAACTATATTGTGTCATATATATATGGTTATTTATATGTATGTATGTATCAAGAGCTCCTGTAAAACCACAACAAATTCCTTGTGTTTTCGCACACTTAAGTGGTGAATAAAGCTCATTCTGATTCTGATTCTAATAAGAAAGAACCCTTACAACAACTTATGAAAGTGAACGGTAGTGTTTTACTCGAGCATTACATAAAAATGTAATTTTAACATTAGTGTAATCATTTTAACATGAGTTTAGGAACTGAATAATAAAAAGGAAAAATAAAAAACTGCTTAGTATTTACTCTTTGAATTCAATATGCACTGATTCCTATTTAAGCTACAAAAGTTATTTAGGTAAGAGCAGTGAGTATATGTACATTTGCGATATTTCGATATATTGCACAGCCCTAGTGTGAAGAATAAAAGACATGTTGCCAATTTAATACAAAATAAATATTCTTATCTTCACATACAGTCCAGGGCAAAAAAAGGTCCAAGCCCAAAATGGCTAAACACTACGCTTTTAATGGTCTTTACCACAAATTACAGGTAAAGAAATTAGTAAGAATTGAGTAAATGCACTCCTTAAAAACCCATTGCTGTCTCAGAAAATACATCAAAGGCAGAATGAAGTTTTTGGCAGAGTATGGGAAGTTTTATTTAGAGTGGTTCAGCAGAGTTGTGTAGAGTGATTAATTGTGATAGAAAAGGAGTTGCACGGTGATGCACCAGAGCGGTGTCTTTGAAGATTTGGTGAGAGATACAAAACTGAATGCATCTCTACCACAGTGAAGCATTGAGGAAGATGTCTGATTATGTGTGGAGCCCTTTCAGCTGCTGGTACTGGTGAGCTGCTTCACTATGAAAAGTCAATTAATGCTTTGGAGTCAATTAAAGTAAATTAAATCTATTCTGTCAATTAAAGTCAATTAAAGCTATTCTGCAAATATTGCAGAATAGCTTGTTCCCAAATGAAAAGTTATCTAAAGAGGAACAAGAAAATGCTCCTTCCCACACTGCAAAGACAACCAAGAAGAGGCTTGAGTCCATCAGGTTCATGTTTTGACCAGATCACAATCCAGATCTGAACCCTATAAAGAATATTTGGTCTCACATTAAACTCCAACTAACTAAATATTTAGCCATTTTGGCTTGGCTCATTTTTTCGAGCCCAGGAGTGTACATTTCAGTATTACATTTATTAATAATGATTACATTTTTTAATAATAATTTGAATTGGCCCTGTAAGGTCCACGCACTTGGCCCAAGGAAGGTATCCAGTGGTGGATGAAGGTTTCTTGCGTGTTCGGTCTTTTCACCGCGCAGAGTTATTCAATTTAGGTTTAACTCAAATCTGACTCCATTTTATTATCTAATCTGACTCCATTTTAGTATGACCTCGAATTTAGGTTGAAAGGCAAATTGGTTGTTTGTCGGTCTCTAATTATTCTGACATTTGATTATTCTAGTTAACTCTTTACTTTATATTTACTCGTTCATTAGGAATCTATGTCGCTCAGGGTGCCTCACGGCGGCCGCTATGCATGGGCCCCACGATCACAAACTCGCCAGTCTGATCCTTAGCCAGAGGTTCTGACCTGTCTCAGAAGATCAAAGTGTCTGAGGTTCTGTAATTCTTACAGCCCTAGTACATTGACAATATAAACGTCAATTATTTCATTTGGGAGACAACATGTATTTGTAATGCCACACAAAAATCGACAGCTGTCTTATTTTTAAGGAAGAGATATTTTTAAGGAAGAGATTTGGTATCACAACGTGTGAAAACACCTGTGTTACATAACATTCAGTGTTGTGGGTTCCCAGGTGATAAATTTGGCATCACTGGTCTAGGAACAACATTCAGAATTCTCATGTTAAAATACAGTCTATGGTTAAAAGCGGCACAGCAGCGCCGCTGAGAGCTCACGAAGCAAGCTGCGCCTCTAACAATCCCACGATGCATACTGACACAATCGGTACCCTTTTGAACGCCCAGGCCCCAGAACCATCTAAAACAGATCAGATCCTCTAAATGAACATGATCCTTGAGAGTCAAATGAAGTTACGCTCTTCTAATCACTGTCATGCAATCAGCACCGTTGCATCCACCTTGCAACGTGGCAATCTTCTACATGACAAGCAAATCTGGAATTCCCTAAAATCTGTTGAATAACTGTACCGATCTGTGCAGATGTCGACTGGTTAATTATTAAGATTAAAAAGAAGAAGTACCTCGAACTGTTGGAAGATAACCAAGCGCAGGCTTCAGCTGTCTGTCCAGAGACCCCGTAAAAGACCTTTAAGTTCCTGTCTGTCGAGGTTACAACTGTATATTCTTGCTTATCAGTCGTTTTACATGCTGTATCACTGATTTATTAACCAAAAACTGATATATTTCTCTACATGACAAGCCGGCAAAAACAGCCACATGTTTCCAGTCAGCGTGCGATACGGCTCATACCAATTTGAGTGCAGAGGGGGGTGTCCGCGTCCACTATAATACTGTAAGAGACAATGGCACCATATTATAAACGCTAGCGTTCTTTTTTTAAAGTAATTGTTACTCAAAAATATGTAAGTATAAAAGTATAGTACGCAAAATATCTCGTTGCTTGTTTTCCCTGGGTGATGACATGGTC
>NW_015555843.1:233925-237559 GCF_001515605.1 Sinocyclocheilus anshuiensis
ATTAGCTAGTAAACTAGTAAAACTACACATTCTGAACAATTATAGTTTTAAGCAGTGTATTAGTAGTCAGTATGCTACACTCTAAGAAAATAAATCACAGGTTTTTACCTGCATTTTAAATTACGCATTGTATTTTGTGTTTCGGGTTACAACGGATGATGGATAACGGATAATGTCCTGGAAAATTACTAGTACCTTTTCCATTTTTCTAGATATTTTTCTTACAGTGTACTAACTGATCAACAATCACAGGTACAAGCTACTAACGAGGTGTATCATAAATGAACAATTATTGAATTATTATTATTATTATCAAATTTAAAAATTGCAAATAGCAGTAACTTAATTCACGTGATGTGTGTACTGCTAGGCATCTTTGGTTTCCTCTTTTTGTGAAATTTAGATGGAAAATGTGTGCCTTTTTATTGTTTGAGATACTTATCAAAAGTTGCTAAAAGTAGCCAAATAAAATTTAAAAATAGCTAAATTTGTTGCTAGGTGCTTTTGGAAGAAAAAGTTGCTAGGGTAGTCTGAAAAGTTGCTAAATTTAGCAACAAAATTGCTAAGTTGGCAACACTGGGCACTGCAAAGCAGCACTGACGTGCTTTCGTCATCATACGTAACCTTAACCCGTGCAGCGATTGGTGGGAACAAACTCTAAGACATTATGAAGTCAGGACTAGTCTGGCTGGGCGATATGTAATAATAACAAGTTGCAAAAGCCAAGAAAATTAAGAAGAAGAAGGACTAGTCTGTATGGGCTGAATAAAGCAAACCAGTGGAGTTTAGATAGATGACGATTGTAATGGAGGTGATTACAGTGACATGCAGGAGTCCTACATTATTAGACATGCGCAAGTCCGTTATTATTAATGTGCAAATAAACAGACCGTGTCTGTGCGCTCCCTGATAGCTTTTTGCACAAGCATTTCAGTGTGGTCGCATGTCTGGCAAGTGTTTTATAATGGACACCCGCTGAAGAAGCCTGTTTTTATAGGAGTTTGCAATGGTCAGTGGTGTTTATACATATGGGCAAAAAACACTCACTCTGACAGAGGAACTGTTCACTGTTGATCAAGGTGAACACTGATCACCACATTCGACAAATTCAGAATGTTTTTATTTACTTTTTATATTTGTGTTTTGCTCCGTTTAATATTTCGGAATGGATAGGTATATTTATATACAGTCAGGTTAAGGCGACTGGTATAGTGGTCTGTTGGCGTCTCCGTGTGGTCGTGTTTGGTATTGCAGCTTGACTTGTAGTTATTTCTATAATGCACAGTGTATACAATGCTCTTTAAACAAATGTAAAAAAAAAATTCCTCACAGTTTTTGCTGTTGCACTGTATACGTAAATTGTGAATAATGAAAATAAAAATAAAAAAATGATCTTGAAAAAGCTTGCAAAAAATAGTTTTGTGGGAATCATCCTCAATCTTTACCTTGGTAAAACAATTATCTTTATTTCAAATGTTTTAAGTCTTACTACTTCTTATGCATTCTTATGCATTCACCAGGGGCGGATCTACCGGGGTGGCAGCTGCCACCCTAAGAAAAAGCTGTGCCACCCCAGAATTATCACAGAATAAAATATAAATGTAAGCAGTGTTTCATGTGCTACTTTTCAGCTGCGGCGATGACAGAGTACGCAAAATAATGGCAAAAAACGTCTTTCAATAAACTGTGCACGATGGTTGCACGCGCACGCAGCGTGCCAGTGTAGTAGTCGGCTTCATTAACAAATGACTTATGAACCGGAGTCAAAACTACAAAGCGAGCCCAGTTCACTGCTAACGAATTGTTTATACATTTGTTCGTGAATCAGATAATTACTGCTTTTCAGGTAACTCAGAAGTCCTCTGAAAAATCTAATCCCGTCCGGATATGTCTGAGATGCATCGCGTAATTGTTTGGTGATCCGATTCTCCGACCGCTCGCTCCACTTTCATCACGGATATAAGCTGCCGTAACAATAACATGAAATCACGGAAACTAGTAGCAGAGTTAGGTAAGAATCTAGTCGTATTGCAGTTTTCTCGATTGTTAACGTATAATTGATTTTAGTCGGCACCTTTTTTCCAAACAATTCCGTTTTCAAAACAAAGACACATTTCTCAAAAAGTTTAACAATGAGTAAGTTAAACATTAGGTAGCAAAACTGATGACACACCAATCAGAATCTCTGCATCCTAACAATGGAGAGAGGAGAGAGCTGAGCCAATCATCTACAGGGGTTTTATCACACATACAGTATAATTACAGTACAGTACTAGTACATTAGAGAATGGAAATTTCAGTATTCTATACAGTAAACTGTAGCACATGTTGTACACCTTCAAGCATGTGACTGTCAAATTTTATTTGTAACAATTTTTTATGTGTACTGCATTTTTGCAGAACTGAGAAATGACTGCCTAGAGATATAGCTAGTCTTGTGTCAGGAGACCAAGAAACTGCTATAGTACTGTATACTGTAATGAAATTTGGCAGAATGTGCAGAGGATGCTAAATTTACTTTTTTTTTTATTTTATTTGTTACTGTACTGTATTGTGGTGCATACCAAGTTCATACAATTCTTTGGTATTTGAACTTTTCTATTGCTTTTCATTTACTGCAAGATTACTTTACAGTAGTAAAATGAAAACTATTTTTTCCCAAACGTTCATTGCTGAATTATAAATCTGTATCTGTAATTTAATTTATGTATACTGTAATAGACATTGAGCTGCAAAAATAATTCCTGAATCCTAGTAAGAGTTTTTTGTTACCGTTACGGTGCTGACAAAACGTGAGACGTGCGGATCCATGTGCAAGCTTTTATTAAGGGCGTGGTCAAAACAGGCGAGAGTCAGGCAATGGCAAACAGGTATATAGAAGACTAAACAAGAGCAGTCCAGTAAACAAGCGAGGGTCAGTCGACAGCGAACGTAATCCAACAGGGGTGAGACTAGAGGGATAATCCAGGTACAAGGCAAAGATCAGAACACGAGAAAACAGACAAGGCAAGACTAAGATATGGCTAGGAAAACTAAACAGGCTCCGTAAAGTAGCTATCAGCTATAGCAGTGATACACACTAAACAATACTAAACAAGAATCAGTTTGAGACTGATTCTTATAGTGGGTGTAATTGGTAGCAGCTGTGTGTGATAAGTTTCAGGTGAGCTTGTGATTAGTGCAATGGAGCATGGGAAATGTAGTCCAGGGTGATGTGTAATAGTCTGTGTGGTGTGAGAGTCAATATAATGGGAGGGCGACCTCTGGTGGCAAGTGGATGGAAGTTCATGGACAGGATTCGTGACAGTTACAGTGTTATTGATCTCAGTGTTCACTGGGCAGGAAAGTCATCTGTGTATTTGAATTGTGTGTAAGCATTTACAGTCTTTTTCAACTGCTTACACACAAAATCTTTACTTGTCACACAATTTCTGAAACCTGACACTCAAACACAGAAGCACACACCAAATCTGCAAAACCATACACTAATTCTCGGCCTTTGACTCAGTTTTCAATTTCATAAAACACTTTTTGCAAAACACAACACACTATGTAACACACAAAAATCTAACAGGAATTAATATTATGGCAAAGGTGTTTGCAAATGTTTGCTTTTGAGATGTGTTTGTGATAT
>NW_015555843.1:238868-242311 GCF_001515605.1 Sinocyclocheilus anshuiensis
ATGTTCTAGATGTTTGCTAAAGTGTTGCTAGTTGGTTGCTAGGATATTTTGGGTGGTTGCTAGGCTCTTGCTATGCAGTTGCTGGGGTGTTGCTAGAGTATATGGTTGATAGAGTTTGTTCTGGGTGATTACAGACATTCCCACCTCTGTTAATAACAGAAAATCAAACATTGTTTTCAAAACTGATCCAGTTTCAGTGCTTTGATATTATTGTATTTCTTTCTAATGTTAGGAAATTCAAATTTTTGTTGCTCTTAAACTTGCACTAAAACGTTATTTATACCATCTAAGTAGCCTATGTAATTTTAATAGAACCGCATGTCTTCTTTGGTGATACAACCTCAGAAACATTTATAACCTGTTGAAGTTTTTTTATATTGTGTATTGACTTGGTGCCATGATGGATATTGAAATGTTGTAATTTATTTTTCATTTTAAACAGTATAAATTATTACTTAATGGTAATACAATATTTGTGAACACAACTGCGTAGGTCAGACCATAAATCCCCAAAAACTATTCATGGGGGCTTGCTTTGGTGTTGCCACCCCTCAAAGACCCCATGCCACCCTAAAAAATTTTTTCTAGATTCGCCCCTGGCATTCACATAAAATTTTATTTAAACAAAAGCTTAAGATTTAATTTGTATAAAAACTACTGTTTTAAGCTTTTGATCACTAGGTGGGGCAGGGGTAACGTATCCTAACTTGCAGGGTTGTCCTAACTTGAAATCAATGTTGCTCAAGTATAGCCTTTGTCTACTTGCGGAGCACACTGTACACTGTAATTGTACGTGTACTCTAGCTTCTGTCCATGGCTTTATTACAGATCACGTAAATCCTGAAGAATAAACTTGAGGAATATTGCTGAATAAGTTTTATTTCTGACTGGCAGGTGATCAACGCTGCACTGAACTGCTTCCTTATTTAAAACATGTTCCTGAACTCCAAGCGACAATGCTTTGGCTCTTTTTGTGCGTCGTGGTCGTGGATGTTCTTGTGGGTAAGACTTGCATTTAATGAAAAGAAATCGGAAGGCGTTATAATATACAACATTGTTATTGTGTCATGTGTGCATACATTGGAAATAAAAAAAAAAACCTTTATAGACACAAAGCCTTGGTGGAAATGGCAAAACAACTGTGGGATATATTTCATTTTAATTTTGAAAAAGTGAGAAATCAGTTTTACTCAGTGAATACTGGGATATTTCGTGTTTTCGTTTTGTTTTCATAGTTTTAACGTAATCACATTTTTAGTTCAAGTTTAGTTCAATGTCTGGGTCTGGCACAATGATGAAGGATGGTAAAACGTTCTAAGACAGTTTTAATGTGACCTTCATTTAACTAAGGGAAAAAATGTTTTATTAGTTTTGCGACATAAAAGTGAACTGAACTGAACTGAATCTTAAAATGTTTACTTGATTGAACTATGTCTTCCCTCTTCTGGCTAATCAAGTAAAATATTTTGGCAGAGCTGAATTTGACTTAAGACAGATGAATGTGGTTGGTCTGCTACATGTCCTGTACACATTGGAGGATTCTTTTTTTTTCTTCACTTTGTTTGGCTTTCTGATAGTTCAGTCCCTGCCCTGAAATATTACATGGTAAAGAAAGAAGGTATCATTTGAGTCAGTAATGATGAAAGACTGCGTAACAAACCTGTGATTTAATCTCTTGATTACAGGTGTACTGTGGCCAGTTACATTTAGGGCTCTTACAAGCTTCAGATGTAGAGTTTTTTTTTTTTTGCTTTCTCATCACAGCTCAGGATATTTGCTATAGTGAAGAGCTTGATACTGTGAACATTTTTGCTGTACCATTGCTGTCCAATGTTTATGTTTTCATAATACATCAAAATATGAAGGAAAACTATATTTTTTTATATGAAATGTGCCTAGGGGTGTTACTTCAAACAACTCTAAATGTATCTCTCTTTCCAGCCACATTTGAGGTGATTGTCCCTAATAAACATCTGCTGGCAGTCCGAGGTCGTCCAGCTGTACTGGGCTGTGAGTTCACATCTGGTCCTGACCTCTCCAGCTTGGTTATTACCTGGCAACGACAGGAGGACTCACGGGTTGTCCACAGTTTCTATTATCAACAGGACCAATTGGACCGACAATGTCCAAAATACCACAATCGGACCTCATTGTATGTTTCAGAGCTTCATAAAGGAAATGCCTCTCTAAGAATTGCATCAGTTAGACCGAAAGATGCAGGTTGGTACCTTTGCGTAGTGAGCAATGCAAAGGGAACAGGAAGAGCCTTGATGGAAGTGACTTATGGAGGTATGCATATGATGGACATAGAAGAGAATATGTTGTACAATATTTCCACTTTCCAGGACCTTCCAGCTTATTTTTTTGTCATATTAAATGATTAAATTATCATACATGTTTTGTTTACAGAAATGACAACTAAAATAAATTTTGTATTATTGTTTTTGAAAAGCAATTCCAGTGATTAATGTAGGATTCCAAATCAACCGGTTCAAAATCATTTCCATTTTTTTTTTAAATATGACCAAATGATATTCTGTTAACCATTCTTCCACATGCATTCTCAGAACACCATACTAAAATACTCAGACATTGGCTATGTTTACATGCACAATTTTTGGTTCAATCGGACTGAATTCATTCCGATTGATGAATCTGAATGTAGTGTTTACATGAACGCTAAATAAAGTGATCGGGTTGATGTGCGCGTTTAGATGTCACAAGCTTCAAATCGGAACTGATTTTTTTTACATGCGCACACTGCACAAATATAGAGTTTCTCACTGTTTGCACATAATAACCACTCTCCTACACTGTTTCTGTATTTGTTTTTTAACAGCAGAAATAATATGTATCCATTTATGGATAAATATACATATAAACCGCTGTGCCGTGCTGCTCATATTTATCACGCAGTAAAAATGCCCCTCCCCGCGCCCAAAACTGGTTGCCTGTGGATGAGAATCCAAAACAAGCAGAGCCGATCCTCCCTATACTCAAAGTATGCAAACTGCGTAGGGCCCCCGAAACACCAGGGGGCCCCTTGCTCTCAAAGATGATTTTTAATTTGGCCAGCGGTTATGACAACATGAATTTTCATTTCTTTTAATGCGGTGCGCTGTCGCCCTTTCTACGTAAAATCAGTCAAATCATGTAGCGTGAATGTAATACAGTCTCTTGGTCAAAACTAAAAAAAAAAACGAGTTAAAAGCGTACCCAGCCGCAGAAGAGACACTGTTTTTCAAGCACTTTCCATGAGCGCGATTCGAGACGGAGTGAACACAGACAAAGGCTTTTCATTCATTCATAACTCCCCCGCAGCTGGCAACAACCCCCACCCTACCCTACCCTACCCTACCCTCAATCGGATCGATTAAGGTGTTTACATGAAGACTTTTCAGTCCGATTGAGCCGTCAATCCGATTACAAACGGATTATTTGGT
>NW_015555843.1:245726-260661 GCF_001515605.1 Sinocyclocheilus anshuiensis
TTTACATGCGCACACTGCACAAATATAGAGTTTCTCACTGTTTGCACATAATAACCACTCTCCTACACTGTTTCTGTATTTGTTTTTTAACAGCAGAAATAATATGTATCCATTTATGGATAAATATACATATAAACCGCTGTGCCGTGCTGCTCATATTTATCACGCAGTAAAAATGCTCCTCCCCGCACCTAAAACCAGTTGTCTGATGAGAATCCAAAACAAGAACTGCACCATTTTACAAACGCTGAGTGAAAGTAGAGACCATCCGTAGTGGCCGGGCTGAGTGGCGAGGCCAAGGCCACGGAGGCTGTCCAGCCATGGCCTTCTGAACTGTCTGCTCCGCCATGGTTCCCTGAGCTCCCTGTTCCGCCATGGCACCCTGGACTTGCCTGATCTGCCCTGGAGGTATTTCCCGTGTCCCAGTCCTGCACCAGCCTCCAGGGCACCCACCCCAACAAAACTAAAAAAAAAAACGAGTTAAAAGCGTACCCAGCCGCAGAAGAGACACTGTTTTTCAAGCACTTTCCATGAGCGCGATTCGAGACGGAGTGAACACAGACAAAGGCTTTTCATTCATTCATAACTCCCCCGCAGCTGGCAACAACCCCCACCCTACCCTACCCTACCCTACCCTCAATCGGATCGATTAAGGTGTTTACATGAAGACTTTTCAGTCCGATTGAGCCGTCAATCCGATTACAAACGGATTATTTGGTTGCATGTAAACGTAGCCAGTGTTTCCTGCACATTTATTCTACACACTGAATTTACAATGTGAAACGTACAGAGGCTAGAGTAGTCTAATTGTCAAACAAATGACTCGTTCAAGTCAGTACTTTTGTGATTCAAAAGCATACAGCTCGACTCATATGATTTGGTTTGTTAAATCAGAATTTTGACACAGATAAAGGTAATTGTAAACAAATTAGCATTCATCTTCCCGTTTCATTTTATCTTATTTTTGTTTGAGGATTAAGTATCCTGAGAATTTTAAAAATGATGTTTGCTGTGGTTTTGTTGTGGGTGTATCATATTTCAGCTTTCTCACGTCACAAAAAAACTTTGAAATATAAAAATATATTTAAAACATTTGGATTTCCAGTGAACATATATAGAGTGTTCTAGTTATGCTTTGCTATAAAACATTTGATCAGCTATATAGACATTACTTTATTGATTAGATCAATTGCACTGTACATTTAACTTACGATGTACATTTCAACACAGCACAGCTGATTGTGTTTGTCTTTCTCAGCTCTTTACTCTGAGCCCAGGTTAAGCATCCTTGTAAACTCCTCTGCTTTGAAAGTGCAGTTTGAGACAGAAGGTTTTCCCAAACCTGAGGTGATTTGGCTGGGGGAACACAACCAGAACCTCAGCTATTACCTGGAGATCCATGACCAAATAGAAGATGGACTTTATTTCATAAAGAGCATCTGTGAGGTCCAGAAGGCAGTGGTTAATGTCACATTTACACTAAAGAATCACCTCCTGAACCAGAACCTGCAGAGACCAGTGTTCCTCAGCTATGGTAAATACCTTTATTTACTTTGTGCAATATGTGTGTGAGAAGGTGGCGGTTAGAGGGATGTTATTCATTACTCCATGTATTTAAGACATGTTTGACTTGCTTTAAGTGATTTGTTGGCATAATTTTCCTGCTATATAACAAAGAACTCCTTTGTCTGCTTTAGGCTGGATTTTAAACTTACCCAACCACAAATAATTATGGAAAGAGTAAGACAATTATTCAATTGTTACACTTATAGACATGATTTTTCTAGTTATGAAATGCTGATGTTAGTGATAGAGCCTCTGAACATACATCAAACCAAAATTTATTCAGACAGATTTATTTGGTGTCTGAATAATTTTTGGTTTCACTGTATTTGTACACTTTTTCCTAATGTAGAAGAATGCAAAAGCAAACTAAATTAATTAAGTGGTGTAGGATTTAAAGAGGCTTGGGTGTTGGTAACAAGTTTGGGGTGTAGCAGTTTTGTCTTTCCTCTGCAGTGCTGAAACTGAGACTGTTAATTATTTTGGCTACACCCATTTCAAAACCAGAAGTCAATTAACAGCAATTTAAAGCTGTTCATCTGAGAATTAATCTGTGTTTTTAGATGGTTTGTCTACATTAAAATCAGACTTACTGTCATTTACCCAAGTATGAGATGTTCCTTTATCAGCAATCCTATCAACCAGTAATATTTAATGGTTAGGTTTAGGGATAGCCTGTGGGCTATGGGCTTGAACAATCATTTCCATTTGATCTAACCCCTTGTAGGTTATAGTTTAATTGGCCTATCCTTAAGGCCTATACTTAAGTTTTGATGTTAATGCTTAGTATATAGAATGCAGCAGTCAGGGTTCCAGAAGTAAAACTTTTCTAGTAATTTAGAAGTAATTTTCTCCATATACGGAAATTGATATTTTTAACAATAACTTATAAGCCTTTAAAGACAGACCTACTGTGAGCTGTGAGGTTGTTAGTTAGTGGTAAATGCTTTTGTTAAAGCCATCAGCCCACATTATCCTTTACATAATCACGTTCAACAGCAGAATTCCAGGTGAAAAACTATTCTCCCGAGAAATCTCCAC
Source organism: Sinocyclocheilus anshuiensis (assembly GCF_001515605.1). Taxonomy (NCBI): domain Eukaryota; kingdom Metazoa; phylum Chordata; class Actinopteri; order Cypriniformes; family Cyprinidae; genus Sinocyclocheilus; species Sinocyclocheilus anshuiensis. The sequence continues at coordinate 248,331 of NW_015555843.1, forward strand.
CAGTCAGATAATTGTGACAAGCGAATCATGCCAAAAGAGCACTTTAGTGCCCGTCCATTCCCATTAAGCATAGACATAACCTATAAAATAAAATAAATATTTGATATTTTTATTGATCATACATGTTTTGTTTTTTTTACAGAAATGGCAGATAAAAATTTATTTTTGTTTTTGAAAAGTAATTCCAGTGACTATTTAGGATCAGTTCTTTATTGTATTTATTTGATTGTCTTTTTCATAGTGCTACATAGGAATTGTAGTTCTTTCTTCTTTAAAGCCTTTAAACAGTCCTGTACCTGGATTTTTCAGATACTTTTTTGCTTCAAGTTTGTAATGTTGTAATGCACCACGTGGTTGGTTGGTTTGGTTTATTGCTTATAACTATTAAACAAAGCCTTTATTAAATCTCTGTGGTAAAATGAATGGGAAATTTACTTTGGCGAAAAAGTGGACGTGCACAGTTGCACTCTACAGTATTGATTGGTAGGATACTACTAGATATGAAATTATGTTTAGCATAAAAATTAATGTTTCCCAATCTGGACTGCTACATCCACCATGTTGGCTGTGATGTAGAGCAACAGGTACGTCACATCGCTACCGTAGCTTCTTTGGATAGTGATGTGATTCTAGATGCACACTTAAGAATCTTGGAGTAATGCTGCGCTCACACTAGCATGAACGCATGAAATTTCTACGAACACTACAACGTTTATAATATGAAGTCTGAGAGGTCATAATGTGACACCTATCTTCTATTGGTCACATGACTTAATAACGTGATGTGAATTCACCAACCTTGACCTCCCACCTTTGCATACGTATGAATGAAAGTCAGTGGAACAAAAAGTGTAGTGTGACCACCCCATAATTAGGAGGTCATCCTCTGTATTCAGACATACTGTACTGTTTTTCGCATGCTATATAGTAGGAAAGTATGCATATTCGGATGCAGCATTGTAGTCTCGACTACTAACGAGCTGATGAGTCAGGAATTAAATCAGGAATCATATTGTGGTGTGCCTCCAGGAACAGGGTTGGGAAACACAGATAATTAGCAGCCCTGGGTTTTTCCTAAAACATAAATATATTTCAAGAAAAGGCGTTGTGTCTTACTTGAAATCATGGCAGCTGCTTTGATATTTTGCGGTATTTCATTGGCAGATTATGATTGCAGCTTCTGTAGCCTAATTATTATCTGAAAATATTGTCCATTAGTGGAGACACCTTCTATGTCAATGGGCATACATTGAAACAGCACAAAGGATGTGCCAGTTTGAGTTGATAAAAATTCTGACTAGCCCACCAGTGTGTCAACAGGATCAGTGATATTAAAAGTTAAGCAGTATTCAGTTTATTAAAAAAATATTATCTATATTAAATATTATCCTGCATAATGATGGTTAGTTGTCCTCTGAGAGATACATATACTATATCCAGTATATAGTATCCTATCCTATATCCAGTGTGTCATAATAAGTTTAAATGATTTTGTGCAAGCACTGTAGCCTTTTTATATGCTGTGATTATAATACTGGATTTAGATTTGGATCTGGATTTAACCGTTGATTTGACAATTGGCACTATCAAACAAATGCCACATATTAAACCAAATGATCTTTTTCTGTTTCAGATGAGGACACCACAGACCATATGATTATTGTACTTGCTGTCCTCTCAGTGGTTTGCATTCTTCTGGTCATTGGCATCATTTGGTTAGCATTGCAGAAGCAGAACGAGCAGAGATCTTCGCTATGATGAACCATGAAAGTTAATGAATGGTGTTGGAGCTGTTCCCAAAAGGTCTGCATGCATGTTTAGACTTGTGCTAAACATTACTAGCCTTATTCATGAAATGCAAGCAGAGCAAATGTTAATTAACCTATTCTTGCATAAACGGAATATAATTGCAAAATGTGCTAATGTTACGAAATAATGTATTTCTAAATAATTTACACGTCAACAAATGCCAGAGTCTGTAAGTGGGAGTCATATAGATATCTGCCAAAAGTCATTTCCTAATCGTTTTACTGCTTTTTTATTTATTGACCATTGTGAATTTTTAAATAATTTTTTATACCAAATCCATCACATGGCATTTATTATCCTCACACTTTTAATTGTCAAAGAAATATTTAATATATTAACCACTGCAAAACATGATTCTGTACTGAACAAGTTAAAATCACTTATTGTGACATAAGTAATACACTGAACCTCTGCATATGTTTAAGTTTGTACTTTATACCTAAAGCAGAAATAGAACTATGCAGACAATCAGGTGGGCTCTATGCCATGCCTACATTACAAATCCAAGTCAAACATAATTACACACATTCTAACCGTTGCACTCTGTCCGTAAGCCTTTAGAGATATGTGTCATCCTAAATTTCTGTTTTCTAGTCATGTTTCCTAGCAATAAATATAGGGAGGGGACTGCCATGTTGACAGCTTTGATGAATTGAACAGTATAAGCTTATCATCAAGCTGGACCATGGACCATAAGTAATATGTGTGTGTTTATGTAAGGGTTTGTAAGGACAATATATATACATTACTTACTTTCTTCTGTGGAACACAAAAGAAGATATCTTTGAGTTTTCAGCTGTTTCGTCCACATAATGAATGAGATCCAAAACAACACTGGAAACCCCTGACTTTCACTGTATGGGCAAAAATACAATGACAGCTGAAAATGAAAATGAAAAGGACATTTGTTAGATGTAAGCTGTACATCAAAGCCTGTATCACTCCTACATCATAACCATAATATTGTTAAACTGGGTTTGATTTACCACTAGTATACTGAGGTCAAGCTTGAGGCACAGGTTACTTGAGAAGAGAATCCTAATACCTAAAAACTACAGAAGAAAATTGAAGACCCTGCAGAGACAATGTAGGAAATTCAATAACACCATAAAAAAGGCCCCAATGAGCTTGGGTATTGAAAAGGTGTAGTCACCCTTGAGCAGCGGGTAAACTGAATGTTTCTTTCATGAAACTCCTGAATATCTAGTTAAGTGGAAACTGTTCACCCAGTGGTAGTGATAAATTTCACAAACATGATTTGTTTATTCAGTCCATGATTACAAAAACGGGGTAAAAGCTCAGTGACCTTGGAAAAATGTTTTTTATGTTTTTGTTTGAATTTCTTTTACTAAACGTAATCTTGGCAGTCAAAACAATGACACCTTGTAACTTGAATGACGGTTAGACAACAAATCTGTACAAAGTAGGTTTTCAAACCAGCTAGTTGTATGACTCGCTTCAAACAATATCATTCAGAGTAAACTGATGCTGATGGCTGTTTTTCCCCACACTACATTTAGAACAAATCACAACCCAGCATCTGTTTATCCATCTGTTAGTTTATCCATTAATTATGCATTAATACAACACATACTCTAGCAGTAATTGAATTTTATGTGGCTGCTTATTAAGCAAATAAAGCTTGTGTTAAATGACTATGGCCTGATCAATGTTTCAGTTTCATCTTTTTAAGACTGGCTTTGTCTTGGTTAAAAAAAAAGGAAATGGGTTTAAAAAATAAATCAAACAAGACTGAATGCATTTCCTCCTATTTTTATTTTATTTGTTAACCTACATTATATGCTGTTGGTAGTGTGGCATGAGGCTAAATTAACAAGCAAAAAGAAAGTACTGTTTCATTCTTTTCTTCTGAGGTGATGTGAAGCATTTTTTTCCATTAATATACAATGGACCATTATGATCATAAACATGACCTCATGCACACAGATTGCCTGCAGCAAATTCTGCAGTATTGTATAAATTCATGAAGCCCCTCATATGTTTGAGTTATTTGGTAATACCTCCAGCTGTTTTTAGCTCTTTTAATTCATTTGACCATGTTTAAATCCTTTTAATCATATAGCATATATTCAGTGTCACTTTCACAGAGACATTGAACACCTTGTTGTATTCATACATTTATTTTGGACAATAAATGTTGTCATGGCTGCTATGACTGTTTACTTGTATTTTGATAGGTTTGAATATTAATATCACCATTCACCCCATTCTATAGTGAATACCTTCTAACATGAATTTAGTTCAGAGTTAGGTCTTTACCATAGGTGTGGAAGACTGTATAACTCACAGGCATTTGCTATACAAATCTGCAGATATTCAAATACAGATACTTGTAAAGAAGATACATTTAATATGATCAGTTACCTTGTTGAAGTCACCATCACTTTCAGTTTAATTATGTTCTCATTTTCTCCAAGATATAATAATAACAACAAGAAGGCAAAAACAAAAACAAAATATTTGTTTCTGTTTATTACTATATGTCCAGCATACCCTCTTAGTCCAGCTTTGTCCGTGCTTTTCCTGTCCCTTTAGAATTGCTCACTTGACACAGGTACCGGCCTGCATTCTTTGAAGAGGCATTTGCTTTACCAAGCTCTGAAATATACAATGATGTCTGAATGTGGTATTCTAGACTCTTGTCAGTAAATTAATAGGAAAGCCAATGAATCTGATGGGGGAAATTACATTTCTAACATTTTTTTACAAAAAAAGTCAAACATTTACATCACTTGCTTTTCAGAACATATAGGAATAGTTCAATAGAAAGAAAGAAAGAAGTCATGTTTGGAACGACATGTGGCTGCAGAGTAAATTATCGTTTTCATGGGGTGAATTTGGGGTGAATTATCCCTTCAAGTTTTAGTTTAGTAACAGCAGCACCCTCTGTACTTCACATAAAATTTTACACCGTTTACGAAAAATTAAATGTATACTTTAATTTGTAGCAGACAAACATGGGATTATTACAGGTGCATCTCAATAAATTAGAATGTCGTGGAAAAGTTCATTTATTTCAGTAATTCAACTTAAATTGTGAAACTCGTGTATTAAATAAATTCAATGCACACAGACTGAAGTAGTTTAAGTCTTTGGTTCTTTTAATTGTGATGATTTTGGCTCACATTTAACAAAAACCCACCAATTCACTTGTGATGACTTGTGCTCTGAATGTGGGAGAGCACTTTTGGAACAAAAAAAGTGGAGAACACTTTTGGCACATCGCCGTGTCTCAGTTTGAGGATGACTCTACAGTCGTTAGACCCAAACTTAAGACAGGAAGCACTGACTGACAGTGCTTGCATGTCACCCACTCGCTTGACCAAGCGGTAAGAGATAGGGGCCTCAAGTCGGCCGACTGGAACGGCTCAAAGAGAGGACTTCGTGGCGCCCTGTGGACTATAGATAAGTCCCAAGTTGGCACAGTATGAGGGCGATGAGGATTCAATCGCCGAGCTCCCCTCAGAAACTTAACGACTAGGTTGTTTCTGCAGACTGACAGGCCAGCCACGAGTGAATGATTTGCCGCGATGGCTGCCACATAGGGCAACTGGGGGGAAGGCATACAGGCGAGCGCTGGGCCACCTCTTCCCTGCCGAAGACAGACCAGATCATTTGAACCATTTGGGGATGTAGTCTCCATTCTCCTGGAACCACATTGTCCCTGGACAGCATGTCTGCCCCTTGGTTCAGTCTGCCCAGCACATGAACTGCTCTCAGCAAGAGGAGTTTGCCTTGTGCCCATAAGACGAGACATCGAGCCAACCTGTGAAGGGATAGATAATTCACCTGTAATTGATTAAGGCAACCACCGTCATGTTGTCCGAATGGACCAGGACATGGTGCCCCTGTAGGCCGGCAGGAAGGTTTTTAGGGCTAGAAAAACTGAAACAGGTGAGGAGTTTTCCAAGAGGCCACAGCTCTGATGCAGTGGTGGGTTACCTTGAGATAAAAACGTCCCAGGCGTCAAGCATGGGACAGGACATGGGCTTTGAGCCAAAACTGGAGGGGCTGCATGTGAAGCAGGCCCGGAGGAATCACAGAGGAAGCAGCCGACATGAGGCCGAGCATCCTCTGGAAAGCCCTGAGGGGACTTGAAGTCCCCAGTTTGAATGACGTTTCCTTAGGCAGGAAGTGGCGCATGACCTGCGATGACTTCTGTGCTGAAGTGAAGCTCTTTGCAAATCTGCCAGGCAGATGCGGGTAGAGGTGTGCAGTGACCTTCTCTTCTCTAAGGGGAGCTTTTGCCACATCCTCTTACTTTAACACCGTCAACAGAGGGGAGGGCGGCAGAAATAGAAAAGTGGACATGCACCGAGTAGGGGCGTGCCACGCCTCGGTAAGTTCATTGTGAACTTCCGGGAAAAACTGCACCGGTCTCTAGCAGGAGATTCGTTGACGACAGCCCAGCAGGCATCATTTGTCTAAACGGCTGCGGGCAGGCTCTTCCCGAGACGCCCATTCTAAGCCAAGATTCTTCACGGCTTGGTGAGAATGCGAATCAGTTCGCTCTCCGCCGGCTCGTAATAACCCATTGGGGAGAAGAGTGTCAGGATCCTCTAGAATCATCAGTGACAGCATTCTCCTCCGATCCACCTAAAAAGATCAGTCCGCTCCATAAGCGTCAACGACGCAACGGTAGAGACCGTTCTAAAGGGCACTACTGATGTCAATCTAACATTAGCCGCTATTCCACTATCGGGCCGAATGGTTCTCTTTGCTTAACCGTTCCATTCCGTGCCGATCCGGGCCAGTCAGCACGGATACAGTTTAATTTTCCACTGTGGTGCTGATAACGGAGCGCTTTGTCTTTGAAATGTAATACAAATGCGTCAGTCGTTGCCTTGGTAATGCAAGTGTAATGTAAACAGCGATATGGACGATTGATCAGATATTTCTGTTTTTGGGATTCCTTTTTTGTCTGATATTTACTTAGTTAAATAACAGAAAAAAGGACACAACTCTTGATGTGAAAAATAAAATAAACAGAAGGCGAGGAGGGGTATACCAACAAATGCTGAGGGGATATGCATGCCACTGGCGACGGACAACTGTCTCAGACATTTTTTTTTATTGAATGTAGTGTAACTGTTTACTTGGCTGTTTGATCAAATAGTGCCTCCTTAGCCAGCTATGGAGAAACTGGTAGCCAGGCAACAGAGTGGCGACGTCACGCACACCACTCTACCAGCATGGCTCAGCACTCCGGGCCGAGAACGGATCGTAATCGTGCTGCACTGTACCAGGCTCACGTGTAAATACAACTGGAACCGTTACCGTACCTGACAGTTCTTAGAACCATTCGGCTCGATTGTGGAAAAGCGGCTATTGATACTAATTATACATAAAACATTTTAAATTATAAAAAGCTATTTAAATATTTTATATAGGCTATTATAGGCATCTTGTAATTGATGTCAATTATCGTAACATTGATACTAATTATACATAAAACATTTAAAATTATAAAAAACTATTAAAATATTTTAGATATCTATGGCTGCACTGCCGTTGTTGTACCTGATATTCACTTTCATAGTGTTGTTAATGATAAACATTACTTTATACAATCTTCATATTACTGCAAATATGACAGAAAATTTACTCGCAAACGCTGTTCAAGTGCTGCATAATAGACTATGGAATGGAATTTTAATATAATTATCAGTGCTGAGTTTACTCTAAAATATCAGAAACAGGCCATTTTTGGTCATTTTATTGCCTATGTTTGGATTTTCTCCAAGACTATAATCTAGAAGTAAAGTTTAGACATGAGTGTTTTTCCTTTTTTAAATATGTGTGCAGCAGCCTCTGTAGCCTATATACTGTCTACAAACATTGTCCATTAGTGGAATTCCAGACAATTCATTGGCATACATTTCTAAAGGTTAACTAGTGTACACAGCACACAGTAAATGACATTTTAAACAGATAAAAATTGCTGTGATCTCAGACTAGCCCACCACTGCAGCACATTGTGATTACGATGGTGCAAAATTATCAATGTGGTCAGTGATATTAATAGCATTATTCAGTTTATTCACAAGTATTAGGATGCATCAAAAAATCCAGCATTTAGAAAAGTTTTGCAATAGTGCCTGCGTGGTAATGGTTATTTGCCTGTAAATAACTGATTGTACATACAGTAAATTATTTTCAATATATCCATATACTGTGTCCTCAATGTAAGTTATGGCAAGATAGTCATGTTTGCTTACAAACCAGTTTAATAGAATTTCAGGGTTTTAAAGCTCAATGCTTTTTGTAGTAATTTTAAATGCCTTTATGTTCTTTTATATTGTGAGATATAGTAATAATATCCATCTTGATGTGACAATCTCAAACACTTCTAGTCTCAGTGGTTTGGCTAACAGTGTGGAGGCTAGCTGTGTGTAAAGCTTTGCATGCATGTTTCATCTTGTTGCATTTTTGTGGTTATCACATGCAAAGGCATAGCTTGACATTTGAGCCTTGAGGGGGGGGGAGCCAAACCGAGCCAGTTGATTTGGTCAGTCACACTTTTAAACACACTTTAGCGTTTCCATAGTAAGCAGGGGGTTAGCATTTAAGGAGCATTTAACTTTTGTATAACAAACAAGAAAGGGCTTAGAAAAATATTGGTCATGCCATCCATGCATTACAAATCCAAGCCAAACCGCCCACATTCCAACCGTTGCACTCCATCGTTACGCCTATTTAAAATAAGCAACATCCTTCTAGATCATCTTAGAAACTACAGTATTATCTGTTGACCGTTTAAGGATTTTTTTCTGGAGCCGTCTGTGTTGACACAGTAAATGCATAAATTCTCTGTTCTCAATAGGCACTTGTCCTCAACTAGCAATAAATAGGGAGGAGACTGCAATGATGACAGCATATGCAACGGCTTTGATGAATTGTACTGTTTTAAGATAGTACAGCCTAAACAAAATATATCATGGATCATCAATAATATTTGTGTGTATTTAAGGATTCATGATATAAAGGCTAAAATTCCCACAAGTACACCATTTTTTTCTACTACTTTATTCTCATTTAATATTTAAATGAGCAATGCCCTAAGCAATGCCAGAAGTTTTATTTTGGAGTAATGATGGTTTGACATGCCAGAAAGGGCCATAGTGATAATGGCAAGAGATTGAAGGTTCATAGGTAGGACTTTATTTGTTTTCTTAATAGTAAAAACATCACAACAGCAAAAAGAATGACAATCAGTATTGAGAGAATAATGATTGTATTGCTTCCATATCCATCCTCATCTGAAACTGAAAAAGACACATTGTTAGATATAAGCTGTACATCAAAGCTTGCATCAATCCTACATCAAGCCATAACTATTGTTGAACTATAGGTTTAAATCATTTAACCCCGAATTGAAATCAAGCTTCAGATAAAAAACAAGTTATTACTTGAGGAGAGAATCCTAATAAGCTACCTGAAAACTACTGAAGAAAACCGAAGACCCTGCAGAGACATGTAGGAAATTCAAAAACACTAAGAAAAAATGCCACAACCAGCTTGTGTATTGAACAGGTAAAATCACCCTTGAATAGCAAGTGAGCTTATAGATTTTATTCTCCCAAGAATCCAGTCGAATGAAAACTATGCTCACACAGAGGTAGTGATACATTTCATAAATATAATTTGATCATTCAGTCAAAAACAAAATACAGAAAATAAAACACAGAAAATTCAGTAACCTGAGAAAATATTTTTGATGTTTTCGGTTGACTTTCTCAGCATTCAAATTAGTGACACAATGTAACCTGTAACCTAAATGATGGTTACTGCACAAACTAGGCTTTCAAACCAATCTAGGTGTATTACTTGCATGTAACATAATCATTCACAGTAACCTGATACTGATGAGTGCCCCCCCCCCACCCATCACAACACAGCATCTTCTTCCTTGTGTTAGCTGTAGCAGTAATTTTACATAATGTATTTCTAGCTGTATGTTGAGCTTGTGTTAAACCACTATATGGGCTAATCTCTGTTTTCATTTCTTCTTTTTATGACTGCCTTTGTCTTGCTTACAAAATAAAGTTGAAAAAAAAAAGAAGCCAGTGAGTTTATTTCCTCCCAGTGTGGTTGTCTTTATAAGACAGTGATTAAGATCAGCAACAGATGTAAGTTTGTTTTTTAATGTAACCAGTTCCTTTATCATCTTTTCTTTTTGTAATTGTAATCCTATAAGACTGCTTTTCCGTTTAAGTGGTAATGTGGTATGAGGCTGAATTAACCAGCAAAACCGGTTAAAAACATACTGATTCATTCTTTTCTTCTAGAATCTGTGCCTGCAGAAAATTCTGCAGAATTGTATTCAGAATTAAATTCACAAAGTCCCTCACATGTTTGGGCAGTTCGGTAATACCTCCAGCTCAGTGGGGTGCGGTAGTGTTCTAAAATGAAGCGGCAAAGTCCTTTTAAAAAAAAAAAAAAAAAAAAAGTAAATTCCTGTCCCAGTCACATGTTCTTGGTTAAATAAACATTACTTACACAACCAGAAAAAAATTACATTTTATATTTTTACTTTAAAAATATACTCAGTATCCTGTTTATTAAAGCGAAGTATGAATCTCATCAAGTTAAGTGTTTTTAAGCATTTCACATTTATTCCAAAATAATAACTGAAGGCAGTAACAATTTAAACATACTTTATTTGTGAACTTATGTTCAGCTATTCTTTTTAATAGTTAACTTTTAACTATTTTTGAATTATTTCGGTTAATCAGTAGGCTAATCAAAGCTCGGTAAATATTGTCACAGACACAGATTTACTTTAAATTTTACCAAGCTGATTACTCACTAAACTCCCACAGATCATGTTTTCAGGCCATTTTAAGTCTCATTTTGATGTAACAAAGTGATTATATATCTAAGTATGTGAGTTGTTTACTTACTTTTTTAAATTAGTCTTCACATTAATAACATATTCATTCAGACTGATTCGCGAACGCAGAACGCGCATGAACACAAGAGGCGGGATTTATCGCATGAACCAATCACAGCCAAACATAACCAGTCAGATCCAATCTTGATGTAGCAATTAGGTGCTTGAAGCACGGCTACAGACGGCAGAGTAGTATGGGATTACATCTCTGCCACAATTCTGCGTGGGAAAGATCATATTTTGAGCGCGTAAAAGTGCGTTTTGCACGCACGCAAACTGAGTTTTGTGGAGAAAATGTTTGTCTCACAAAGAAGAAAGTATTTTGAGCGCACAAAAATCTATTTTGCATTTAAAATAAGTTTTTTGATGTGGGCAGACCTTCTCTTTTGCACGTGCAACGTTTCACTAGCTTGCTCACCTGATGCCCGCCCTCAGTGCTCTCTAAATCCCATCAGCTTGCTTGCTCAACACAACCCAGTGTTACAATATGCCACAATTCCAGCCAATCAGAGACGAGGCTGCTAAATTCTGATTGGCTGCCTTGACAACCAATCACAACATTCCTTGCATTACCTCGACAGCAGAAGAGGAAAAATACAGTGCATGCATAATTATTATGCAAGTTGATATTCTGATCATATTTTTTTCCAAGCACATTTGACCAATTCCAAACAACATCAATCTTAATAACTACTACTAATCTTGTATTTAATAATTTATAATTGATATATAATTATTCATGAAGGCTGGAAGTGAAAAATGTCTTATATTCAGGTGTGCATATTTATTAAGCAGATGTTCTTTTACAGATAAAATGAGCCAAAAAAGAGATTTAACTCAGAAAATTGCAACGTTAATGCATAACCATTGGACAGAAAAATGCTCAGTGGGTCAGCAGGGTCAGTCAAAAACATGTGGAGAAGAAAAGATACATGTTAACCGCAAAAGAATTAGGAATTAAGGTGAAGAATTAGGTGTGAAATCACCAGGAACCATTTAGTCTCCAGCGCCACCATTTTCCAGAACTGCAACCTACCTGGAGTCTCCAGAAGTACAGGTGTCAGGTTCTCAGAGACTTAGGTTAAGTATAGAATGCTAAAAAATGACCCCTACCTTCGCACGTGAGTTTAAAATATTCTAGCTGAGCCCCCAGCGTGACTTGATTTATACCGGGTGACGGGCGCCGCTATGTTAGTTCGCGCTGAATCCGAGCTGTGGGATTTACAACACGCAAATTCATCCTCTCCTACCGAAACACGTTAAAGTAGGTCTCCGGTAAACTGGGAGAAGAGCAGAGTAAACTTTATAGTTACCTACACAATCTGTCAAAATAGATTTTCGTGCGCTCGAAATACTTTTTTCTCTGCGAAACGAACATAATCTCAACAAAACTCAAGTGCAAAATGCACTTTTGTGCTCTCAAAATATGATCTTTCGCACGCAGAATTGTGGCAGAGATCTAAGCCTATAGTAGAGTAGCCGCTTGCAGTCGGGTGCTCAGCGCGTCCGAGCGAAAGCGGATTTAAATTCAGCAATTGATGATGTGACGCACTGAAAGTTCTAATCACACCGGTGTGATCGTACGCTTCAGGGACCAGCCAAGACTGA
>NW_015555843.1:260990-266821 GCF_001515605.1 Sinocyclocheilus anshuiensis
TTTTCAGTGGTGAGTTTAAAATATTCTAGCGGTCCCCCCAGAGTGAGTTTTTTTTAGGCGACCATTATTTTAGAACGTTTCCCTTTATTGTTTCCATGGCGACACGTCATGCTTGTCACGTGACACACTGCGGCCACAATAACACTGTATGACAAATGGATCGCTTTTATTTTGTTTTTCCTTTTTTATTCTAAATATTCATGAACTTGCTCGAAATACTTTTTTTTTGCAAGGCGAACATTTTCTCCACAAAACTCAGATTGCGCGCGTGCAAAATGCACTTTTGTGCTCTCAAAATATGATCTTTCGCACGCAGAATTGTGGCAGAGATCTAAGCCTATAGTAGAGTAGCCGCTTGCAGTCGGGGGCGGAGTTGAAAACAGACATGTCAAGCCGGACACTTTCAGCTCCCGTTAGTGACACTCTCGCGGTGTTTGCATACTCTATCACAGAGGAAGTGAATTAAATGCAATATTTGTCAAATACACAGACATTTCAGAAACGTTTTCATGAGCAATAGAAACACTTTTTATATACTGCTTAATACAGCGCCATCTGTTCAAGAATAAAGTTCAATGTAAATATATACTATTTGTGACACTCTCGCGGTGTTTGCATACTCTATCACAGAGGAAGTGAATTAAATGCAATATTTGTCAAATACACAGACGTTTCAAAAACGTTTTCATGAGCAACAAAAACATTTTATATAACTTTTTATATTAATACAGCGCCATCTTTTCAAGAATAAAGTTCAACATAATCATACTATTTAAATAGCCTACTAAAGTGGGGGAACATATGCTTTTATCAGTGTTGTATGATAAACGTGACTCAATATAACAGTGCGACTACAGTAAAAAAGCTTTTACCGTTCTAAAAACAGATTTGTGAAAAGGTTAGAATAAATCCGAAACACGTGATCGTTGTCATGCGGTGAATCTGGCCAATCGTGAAACAGTGGTGTCGTGATCAGCGCTCCTGCAGTCGCTCAGGGCTGCGTTTCTCGATAACGATTGATCTTAGAGCTTAAGAGCGTTTTCTATGAGTCATTTTACGATCGCTCGTGTATGGTGTAATCTGCCGATTGTCCTGCAGGTGACCGTCTTCTTACGATGCATTTAGGGCTTTACGATTACTCCAGGGCACTCGTAGATCTACGATGATTTTCAAGTGCTACTTAAGTTACGATGCTTTTGGGAAACAGACCGTCCCCCCAGTCTTTGAAGCATATTTCCTACGTTATTTATTTTATTCATTTTTTTTGTTCAGTCATTTGTGTATATATGTGTATTTCTATTTTTTCTGCCCTTTTTAATTTTTTAATTTATAAATTCATTTAAAAAAAAACAACAACAACAAAAACGAGTAATAAAGTGTACAATAAAGTACAATCATATCCTTATATTATAATCAAATTTTGGGAAACGCAGCCCTGGAGAAACTGCGGCGGCTGAGTCAGCGGCTGCATCCGAAACCTTAGGCAGCTGACTTGTTGCCTCGCTGCCCTATCAGGCAATGACTTGCAGGCAGCGTTTGCGCACGAAGGCACCTCACGGAACTGATTTCGGACAGACTTCTGAGGCAGCGTAACGGTTTAATGATTGACAGCAAAATATAGAGAGCTTTGGTGATAACTAAGTGAATATTTAATTACTGCAATAGTAATTTCTCGCTAGAAATGACATCAAAAGTGGAAAACGTTGATCAAAAACGTATAACGAGAAAACAACTCCCGTTATGTCGAGATAATGAGAAAATTAAGTCGTTATAACGAGAAAACAACTCCCGTTATGTCGAGATAATGAGAAAATTAAGTCGTTATAACGAGAAAACAACTCCCGTTATGTCGAGATAATGAGAAAATTAAGTCGTTATAACGAGAAAACAACTCCCGTTATGTCGAGATAATGAGAAAATTAAGTCGTTATAACGAGAAAACAACTCCCGTTATGTCGAGATAACGAGAAAATTAAGTCGTTATAACGAGAAAACAAGAAGGAAAAAAAATATATTGCATGGCCGCTTAGAACTTCCGTAGACCACCGACTGCAACTTTCAGACGCCATCTTTATTTTTTAGCTTGACTGTCACAGAATGGAACGCACAGGATTGTGGGATATCAAAGGCAGCGAAGGATACGTCTATGCTGAAAATCGGCCAGATGAAGGCATCTCAGGAGACAGGAACTGAAGCTAACATTGAATTCAGACATGCCTTAATGCCTTCCTACCTTGGAATGCGTCCTCCGAAGGCAGCATTTTTCAGTTTTCGGATGCAGCCAGCATGTGAGTCAGCCGGCTGCTCTCGAATCCTCTAATGTCTCCTCTCACGTGATTTTGCCCCATTCTTTCTCAATTACCCCCCCACCAAACTCACCGCATGCTTAAGGGGGTTTGTTAAAACTCAATGGGCTTAGGGGAGGCGAGAGAGATGCGGACTCCCGCTGTAACCTTACCTGCTGGTGTCGCTGTTGGACAATGTTTCTTTAGAAAAACGATTTATACTCTTTTTAATGTTATATTTTGTTATATTGGCATTGTTTTATTTTTGTACTACGATTTTTTTTCCCTCATCCAATATTTTGAGGAGACACTGCCTCGCTTGCCTACTCAGAGGAAACGGCCCTGCTCCAGCTGCATTTAGCTGTTTTTAAGGCATTTTACCATGTTTAAATCCATTCAGTCATATAGCACCTATATTCAGTGTCACTTTCACAGGCTTTGAACATCTAATTCTATACAGCATGCATTCATTATAGAAAAACCATGATTACAATGGCTGTTATACTTCCATTTTCATGGTGTATAGATTTGAATTTTAATATCACAATTTTACATTGCTGACCCCATTCTATAATGAATGCCTTCTGACATGAACTTAGTTCAGAGTGAAAGAAGGTCTTTACCAAAGCTGAGGAACACCAGTGTCTGCAGGTTCTGGTTCAGGAGGTGATTCTTTGGTGTAAATGTAACAATAACCACTGGCTTCTGGGCCTCATAACTGCTCTTTATGTAATAAAGTCCATCTTCTGTTTGGTTGTAGATCTCCAGGTGATAGCTGAGGTTCTGGTTGTTTTCCCCCAGCCAGATCACCTCAGGTTTGGGGAAACCCTCTGTCTCAAACTGCACTGTCACAGTAGTGGAGTTCACATGAATGTTGAGCCTAGGCTCTGAGTAAAGGGCTGAAAAACACACACAAACACGCACACATTCAGAGAGTGAGTAAATACAGTAGTAAATAACATGGCATTCTACACAACTCTGTACTGAATAAGCTGTCTGTGTTGGATACTTTATTATTTTGTGAGCCATCCCCAGATACAAAGATTTGTATGGAAGATAGGCCTATGATCAATTAAGTTACCTTCACTTCAAGTTCAACTATGTTCTTGTTCAAGCTACAATAATATAAAAAGCTTTAAAAAATATTCTGTTTATTTTAAGCTTCTAACATACCCCCCCATAGTCCAGCTCTATCAGAGCCTTTCCTGTCCCTTTAGCATTGCTCACTTGACACAGGTACCAGCCTGCATCCTTTGGTCCAACTGGATTTATTCTTAGAGAGGCATTTCCTTTACCAAGCTCTGAAATATACAATGAGGTCCGATTGTGGTATTCTGGACTCTGTCTGTCCAAATTGTCCTGTTGATAATAGAAACTGTGGATGACTTGTGAGTCCTCCTGACGTTGCCAGGTAACAACCAGACTAGAGAGGTCAGAATCAGGTGTGAACTCACAGCCCAGTACAGCTGGACGACCTCGGATTGCCACCAGACACCTTTCAGGAACATTCACCTTAAAAGAGGCTATACAGATGTGATTAAGCAGTTAAATAGATGTTCATGAACAACAGTCTTTTAAGGAGTTGACAGTTTGAACGTTTTTGTTTAATTTATTTCCAAGAAGAGGTAAATTATCCATTGTCGCTTTCAATATGGCTATAAAGGTCACACAAAATGATATTCAAACTCACATTAAACCCTTTTAACATTAATAAGCACATAATCAGTGCCTGAGATTATCGTTGTCATAGTTTGTATGGTGTTGTTCCAGGCGCGACGTCGCAGAGATAGAAACCGAATAGCCTACTGAACACTCGTGTTTGAAAAAAATTGTTTTTGAGACACAGGTATAGCTACTCAAGATACAAAGGTACACTCACTTCCACATAAGCCATAGAATGTTATGAAACAAAATTAGCCAACGTTTCTAGAACGCATGATTTAAAAGTAGCTGTAGGTTCAGTTGTTGTGTGCAACTTTTACCTGTAGCAGTTGCTGGACAGTTTGAGACAATTCACTAGCTTATTTGATTTGTTATATAAGCGACTGTTATAGGATATAGTTCACCAAAAAGTAAAGTGTAATTTATTCAACTTAGTGTTATTCCAAAGCTGCATCACTTTCTTCTTTGGAAAAAAAAAAAAGATATTTTAGATTTTATTTATTTATTTATTTTTTGAATGGATAAAAAATAAGTCTTTAATAGGGACAAGAAAAATTGAAGCATTCTTCTAATCTTTTGTTCCACCGAAAAAAAGTCAGACTGTTTGGAACGACACGACAGAGTAAATAATCGTTTTCATTTTGGGATGAATTATTGCAACTTGTTTTAGTTTAGTAACAGCAGCACCCTCTGTAGGCTACTTTAAATTTACATTAAACATACATTAAATTTTACACATTTTACGAATAACTTAATTTCTAAACTACTTTAATTTGTAGCAGACAAATATGGGAATATATCCAAGTTTATTTGGTTAACAGACATTGAAACAAAACGTGTTACAGCACTCGGTCTGTAGCTATATAGACTGATATTATATTTTTGATAACAGTGACCGTATAATTCATATTAAATAAATCATATAAATTATAAAACATTTAAATGACAAAAAGTTTTACAAAAATTTTTACATAAAAAAGATATAATAAAAACTTTTTTCACCTCACCAACACTGATGATCCACACGCAACACAAAGAAACCTCTCTAAGATTCAGAGCCATGAATAGACAACGGTTTTAGCTACAATGCGAAGGGAGTATATATTAAGCCAGCTGTCTTGATGAAGGCTACCTATGGGTTTGCGGTGTGATACAGGTCGAGCGGGAAATTGCCAACGGACACTGGTAGGTGGTAAAACTAGGGCTGCGTTCAGGCCCGACAAAACGGTGCAAAACGTGTTTTAAACGGAAACGGTGGTGCGTTGAACACACTGTTCTGATGACGCAAGAGTTGCAACTATGGCAGCTGAAAAGGCCATTCTTTGTGTTCTTGTGGAGCCTGATGAAATCGGTATAAATACGTGTTTAATACTGCAAAATACGCTCGATGGTACAGTCACTGCCCTTGCCCTCCAGAATAAAAGAGAACATCCCAATTCGAGTGAAGGGATTTGTGGAAACTGTGGTTCCTAATTATTGTGATCCGACATTTGCCTCGCATTTCAGGATGAAAAGACAAAGATTTCAGGTGTATAATCAGAGGGGTATAGAAAAGTTTATGAAAGTGTCACTCCATAGCAAAATATATAAATATGTATAGTATTTTCATGTTATATTAATCAGTATTTAGCGCACCTTCCTAAGGAAAGGATATGGACCAGAAGACATTGCAATTACTAAATGATATTTAGACAGA
Source organism: Sinocyclocheilus anshuiensis (assembly GCF_001515605.1). Classification (NCBI taxonomy): domain Eukaryota; kingdom Metazoa; phylum Chordata; class Actinopteri; order Cypriniformes; family Cyprinidae; genus Sinocyclocheilus; species Sinocyclocheilus anshuiensis. The sequence continues at coordinate 266,634 of NW_015555843.1, forward strand.
CTTAAAGAAGTTCCAGATCTATACTTGTGCCCTTATTATTTCAGTTATTTTGCCTTTAATGTAAATAAACATGTGCAAACAATATACTTGCTCTTGTGAATTTATTTGGATGTTAATTACATTGTGCGAGCTGTCTCTTTAATACCGCGTGGTTTATATACATGTTGCTGCTGATTGGGCTGACATGT
>NW_015555843.1:267638-279268 GCF_001515605.1 Sinocyclocheilus anshuiensis
CTTCCTAAGGAAAGGATATGGACCAGAAGACATTGCAATTACTAAATGATATTTAGACAGACTTAAAGAAGTTCCAGATCTATACATGTGCTCTTATTATTTCAGTTATTTTGCCTTTAATGTAAATAAACATGTGCAAACAATATACTTGCTCTTGTGAATTTATTTTGATGTTAATTACATTGTGCGAGCTGTCTCTTTAATACCGCGTGGTTTACAAACATGTTGCTGCTGATTGGGCTGACATGTTTGACACACCCACCAAACACCGGAAAACGCATCTCACAGGAAACATGTCGTTCAAACCGGAAACCGTAGCAAAACGGTGCACATTGGTTTGAGCTTGAACTTGCCCCAGGTGTTCGGTGTTGAAAGCTTAAGCCTTAAGGAAATAAGTTAAATGAATATAACTACCTTATTTCCCCCACCATCTATACCAAAGTGGATTTTGTTTTCCAGTTAAAAGTGTCTCCTAATTTATATTTAAGTTAAAAATTATATAAACCTACTTTGCATCGATACATGCAGACGGAATTTCAGGAAATGTAATGTAACGTTAGCCTAATTTAGTATCTGCTTTACTCGGACCAATTTTATTAACGTCTACATTTTCAAAACTCTTCTTTTACATTTTGTTCTTGGTATGCGGATGTTTCGTGTTCCAATCAACGGAGCAAATGTCTTTTATTTTAAAATCTGTTAGCGTTTTTGAACTGCAGATCTTAAGCTACAATGGATAGACAAGAGCCGCTTGAAACGAAGGGCGGCCGTGTCGTTTTAACCAATCTTTCTGAGTTAGATATCAACAGGAAGAAGAAACTGGTCGTCAAAGGAAGCGCCAGATTACTTACGGAAGAATAGAAATGGTGTCAACAAGTAAGATCGCCGTGTATTTTTATTATTGAGTTTTTCCAAATGTTTTGGCAATGTCGTCTACAACTGTCTAACTAAACAAATAAATGAGTTCACCACCACACACAGTGTTAAAGATAAATTGTAGTCGTTGATAAAACTGCAAGGGATGCTTTGCTCGCGTGCCTGTGCAAACCAATAAGTTTAACGTTAAAAGCGAGACATTTTGGTGCTTTCTCGAAACTGTGTGTCGAGTAAATAATAATTATGTGATCAACTGATCTGCATAGTTTAATGTAGAAGGTCCATGTTGCGTTTAAAACAAAATTGTAATGTGTGTAATAGAAACGTCCTAATAATGTTCTCTGTAGGTGAAGTGTTTTGTCTTTTGTTGGTCGCGATCTTGTGGGGAGGCACAAACCCATTCCTGAAAAAAGGCACAGAGGGCATTGAAGGGGTTCAGAAAGACAATAAACTCCTCCAGTTTCTGGCTGAGATCAAATTCTTGTTTCTCAATATCAAGGTGTGTTTTATAATCCTTTTATGCTCATATAACAAGTACAACAAGTGCGTATGAGAATTTGTGTGTGTGTGTGTGTGTGTGTGTGTGTGTGTGTGTGTGTGTGTATATATAATTAATTTACCTATTTATTATTTAAAATAGTATTTGGTCCCATTCCTCTTGAACCAAAGTGGATCATTAGTGTTCTACTTCACTCTTGCTTCTACAGGTGAGAAGTTTATTGTCTCCACAAGTTTCTAGGTATTGACTGTCTGTTCTTAGTAGCATAGTATCGTACTACTATTTCTGCAGTATATATGAGGCTGAAGCTGGATTCAGTCTCATACAGTATATATAGTACATATACTGTGCACAATATTCACATTTTCTGTATGCATGGAATATCTGGATGACCTGTTACACTGTCCAAAATAGCAGTATAATTCAGAGAATACTGTAATACTATCCCACTGTGTGATGCACTGAACTGTTTAGAACCAGGCTGCTAAAAGATACAATTTTTGCACAAAGACAAACAATTTTCTAAGATGATATTGGTCGCAAATTCCTTTTAATTTAAACTGTAGGCAGCATATGCTTGCTGTTTAGTATGCAGTTAGTAAGCTGGTATTCCAAGCATAACCACTGTGCAGCCATGAAAAACATTTATTGCAAATATTAAGGCTTAAACTCGTTGGATGTACACACATATTAGCAAGCATTAGTGTTGCATTTTGAAGTGCTGTTTTTTTGTAGATCTGTCTCTGGCTGTTCCCATGGTGAACTCCCTCACATTTCTGTTCACGTTATTAATGGGTAAATTGCTTGGAGAAGAGTTTGGGGGAAAGAGTAAGTAGCTTCTGTGCTAACATCACTCTCTCTCTCTCTCTCTCTCAGTATAGCTACACAGGTCTTTGACTGTCTCTCTGCTCATGTAGGAGCTGTGCTGGGTATGTTACTCATCATGTCTGGAGTGACTGTGTGCGTGCTGAGTTCTGTCTCTGAGATGGACAGCGCAGGAGCCCACAACACAAGTGACCACTACATTCCACTGGACTAGGAGGTGAAGGAGGACTGTGGATCTGCTCCAGCCATGTGATCACACCTCACACACACAAACATATTCATCTGACACAATATCTGTGCTGCTCCATTTTCAGTATGTGCTGTGCATTTGTGCTAAGAGGTGGTGATGGATGACTTTATATCTGTACTTGAACCATGCTGGTGAAATCCAAATGTTTTGCACTTTAATTGCTACTGTGGAAAGAGTAACTTTTAAGTGTGTGGATTGTGGAACATACAAAATACTTGTATATATTGTATTATTAACTGATATTTATATGGATTCGTATTAATAATGTGAAAGTGCCCAGTGTTTAAATACTTTTATTTTAAATGTCTTTTACATTCAGAGGTATTATTTTGTTAAACATAAGAAATAAAAAAGTAAAAACATTTCTCAGTGAATCTCTGCATGCTGTAAGATCACTGTTATTTTGCAAGGGTACATTATTTTAAATGCTATTCATTCACCAAAGCAATCCCAATTTCATAGCGAACTCCATGTTCAGAGAATGTGTGTATCTTCAGCCTGAAGAGGTCGCTCAGCATCCCTGTCTGTCTGTTCCTCATGAAAAACCCCAGTCTGGTACACACACACATACACATACAGAGCAACAAAATGTGTTTAGATGGTTATTATTTACACAAAATTTACAATAATAGCTAAGTATTTAAGTCTGCCACATCTAATTTCCATTATCTGTGACAGTTCTGATAATGGACTATGAATTTAAAGGTACAAAGATGTCACAGATGCAGTTTCCTAAGGTACATAAGCTAAAAGGTACATATTAGTACCTTAAAGTACATTTTAGTACATATTAGTTCCTTTTGAAAGGGACACAACAGTGACAGTTTGGTACCTTTTTTGAGAGTATAATCATACAAGTCCTTTAATTTAAATGACCCTATATAAAGGGGAAAAAATGTCAATATACTACAGCATAATTTGCATATATGATTGAATGCATCAAATATATTGTTTAAAACTCAAACTGACAGGTTCTTGCTGTGTTACTTCACTTCGTAGGGAATGTTTAGAGACTTTGGGTGATGAAGATGATGAAGAAGATCTGGAATGCCGTGTGGGTGACTCCTAATATAAAAAGAAGAAAAAATCTCAAGGCTTTTTACTGTACATAGATGCAGGCCTGAAAAAAAATCTGCATGATTTGATAGTATAATATACAATAATACTATAACCATTATATATATACATAATATATATATATACAGTACATATACATAAACTTTAAGCGGATTCAATTCCATGTAAGCCTAAGTGAAAAACAAATAACATGTAAAAATGCAAAAAAAAAAAAAAAAGCCAGGTCAATGCTTGGTGTCTTACAACATGTTTGTTTGTATCATGCTGAGACTCTTTGCTGGACGTGTATCCCTGCTGTGCTTCTCTCTGTGAAGCTGACGTGTCCTCCCATGTCTCCCTCTCAGACACTACGAACTCTTTCTCTCTGCTCTCACTGGAGAGATCAGTTGATGGCCTGTGTAGTTCAGCTGAATTTCTCTTTAATACAACAAACAATTATTTCATGATCAAGTCATCATTACATATATGTGTATTTCACACACTCACATGATTTATGTTGGCTGTATCAAACTGGTTACTTTCAAGAAGATCCTCATCCTCCACAACTTCTGCTTCTCTCTGAAATTATAAACATTTTTATAGTAGACGAGATGAGATGAGACAAAAGAAGATTACACTCTAAAAAATGCTGGGTTAAATACAACCCAGTGCTGGGTAAAATATGGACAAACCCAGCAATTGGGCTGTTTTGACCCAGCGGTTGGGTTAAATGTTTAACCCAACCTTCTGGGTAGTAACCCAACCGCTGGGTCAAAACACCAATTGCTGGGTTTGTCCATATTTTACCCAGCACTGGGTTGTATTTAACCCAGCATTTTTTAGAGTGTAGAGGTGTACCTGATCAATGGGAAGCTCTACAGCTGTGTTTTCATCCTCTGCGACCTCCTCAGCACCTCGAACCTCCTCCCTCATCCTGCTCTTAGAGGCCTTAAACACACTGGGCTCATCTAACACAATTAAACAATATCACACAAGAAAGACTGCAACACTTTAATAATAAGTTACATTTTAGACACAGTATGGCATACTATTTTTGTATTTATTCAGGATTCACCTGTTGCGGCTCTAGGAGGGGGTCTGTTTGTGGGAGGGTGTCTGCGGACTCTCACAGGTCTGGCGTAGAAAACAGAGTTTTCCTCTCTTTCTCCTATCCTTCCTCTTCTCTTAACCGGCTGAGGGGAGCTCTCTCGCTCCACCTCATCTCCTGTGGACTTCACACGCCTGCCTTCCCTCTAAAGCAGACACCATTTACACAAGATGCTTACAGGATGATTGTGACAAGTTCAATAAAGTGGGTCAATGATCTGAAAGCTTTTTGTATTTAGTTGAACAATGATGGAAAAGCAATGGACACTGTGAGAAAAAAGTACTTGGTTTTTACCTCATGTGAATTCATTAGGGTGGAGTCACTGTGGCTGTCCTGGGGAAACATCTTTCTACTCTTGAGTTTGATCATCATGAGAGAATAATAAGGAACTTCAATAGAACAAATGTCTCATTGAAATTTATTTGTCTTGACATATTAAAAATAACTATGCAGTGGAGTCCATAAGTCTGAGACCTCATTCAAAATTCTGGGAGTAAAAATCTAATTTAGAACTGAAAATAAAATGTTGGATTTAAAGAAAAAAATACATTTTTGTAAACCTTTTCACTCAAATAAATGTACTACGTTTTAATGATTTGTCATGTTTTTAGTTACAAAAATAAATAATTTTCTCAGATATATTTCAACTCCACTGTATATTAATTGTAAATAGTACCTCAATTCTTCTCTGTAATCCTCTGTCTCCTGCATAATGTCTACAGTGAAGACAGACAGATCCTGTTTAACGGGGTTTTATTTATACTTACACTACCATTCAAACGTTTGGGGTCTGTAAGATTTTTTAATATTTCTGAAAGAAGTCTTTAATGCTCACCAAAGCTGCATTTATTTGCTACATAGTAAAAGTAATATTGCAAAATATTATTACAATTCAAAACAACTCTTTTCTATTTGAATATATTATACAATTTTATTTATTCCTGTGATGGCAAAGCTGAATTTTCAGCAGCGTTTACTCTATATTCTAGTACACTGTTTTGGTGCTCAAGAAACATTTCTTATTATTAACAATGATGAAAACATTTGTGCTGCGTAATATTTTCGTGGAAATTGGGATACATTTTTTTAGGATTCCTTTTTCAGATTCTTCTTTAATGAATAGAAAGTTCAAAATAAATTTCTATTTAAAATAGTTTCTATTTTGTAATATTTTAAATGTCTTTACTGTCACTTTTGATCAATTTAATTTTATTGCATTCTTGTTGAATAAAAGTAATAATTTCTTTAAAAAAAAAACACTTACAGACCTCAAACTTTTGAATGATAGTGTATGTGCATAATAATTACATTACCCAATTATCCCAATTATCTACCAACTTCACCTGTCTGCACTGTTGCCTGTTGCTTTGTCCAGCAGTATCTCCACATATGGAAGTTTCTTGAACCTCTCTGTTCCCACAGCTACATAGCTTTGGCCACTCCCCAGCTCCTCTGTGGAGGTCACTGTGAAGCCCTCCAGAGTACAAAGCCTGAGAGGTAAAAGGTGAAATGATTATGGAATGAAAACAACCTTAAACAGTGCCTGAGGATATAAATATGACATGCTTCATAAGTTCATTATAAAACAATCAGTATGTGTGACTAAATACCTGCGCACGGCTCCTGTGCGAAGCATGGCTTTTTCAGAAATGAGGCTCAGGATCTGCTCTAGATTTTTCTGCATGTGGCGGGGAATGATAAGACGCATGGCAGGACTGAGGATGTCTCCATTCCTAAATACACTATGTATGAGTGCGAAAAGAAGAATGAAGAATAAGTCTGGATATCTTGTGAAAGGATGAGAAAAAAACGGTTTAACAGAGGTAAAACTTTGAGTGTGCATTTAAAGTTCTCACTGTATGATGCAGGGCAGAGTGATGGCCTTCCTCCATTTTGCAGACACATTAGGCCTGACAAGTGCTTTAGCCTGTAATAAAAGTTGATTCTGGTTCTGATTAGTCAATCACAGCATTCTGAGGTCAAAATTTTCTCATATAATGACAGTTAAACTATATAATTGGCCGTTTGCTCAGGAAACTAATTTCCCACAAAGCTTGTGTCTCTCATATCACTTTGCGGCCACTTTATTGTCACATAATACAATAACTGGAAATCAATATTTCATGTCCATTTATTTACTTGCCAATTAGCTGTGTAATAAGCAGGTTAATGTGAAGCCAGTGATTTTCCATCAGCATAAATCAAGGTGCAGTGTGTGTGTTAACGCTGAGTCAGTCAACAGTGGTTTTAGCAGCTCTGTGTGCAGCATTAAGGGGTCAGGCACTGAAACATGCCCTAACAAGCTTTCTAATCTGATAACACAAACAGTGTGTCTCCCCTGGCCTTCTATTGTTGGAAAGGACAATAACACCCCTCACTCCCTATCCTCCTCTTTATAACACACTTCAGCTAAGCATCCACAGCAACATACAAACACAAACACAACATAACACCCCAGTAGACAGACAAACATGACACACTGACTCTATCTGGTATGATTTTTGATTCCTAAATTCAAACTTTAGAATACCATGACTTATAGGTTAATTGCACAGATCTGTTCAACTGAATAAAAAGTCACAAATAAACAGTAAGTATTGAACTCTCGCATGTATACCTGGGTCGGTTCCACAGCTCTGCACAGTGGACCTTTCTTCAGTCCTGAAGTCAGATAACTAAACATTTACAGAAAAGACAAGCTAAATATGATGCATCTTTTAGCCATCATCCCAATATTAAGCCTGCTGAACCAGAAACAATAAATCTACAATCTAATTTCAAGATGCCTGATCATAAATTCTTTCCAATTTCCCACAAAGTTAAATAAGCACCTCTCTAAAGGGTCATTTTCTATAAGAAGGGATTTTCGTTTGCATTTACATTCATTAATTTGCATTTACATTAAATAAACTGTTATGTAATTAAAATTATACAAAACACTTAATGCCCACATTTAGAAAGATAGGATAAGTATACTTCTCAAGCAAAACAGTTCATAAAGAAAGGTTTTTTAAAGGTTTAAAGGATAAAACATAAATAATGCATATATACTGTTCAAAATGTGAGCTGAGGGGAACTGACTTTATACTAAAAATAACTGAGACCAATTGGATACAAAAATTTCATAATGAGTAGTACCATTTCTTTGTAGATGCCACGTGATTCAGTGTTATTTTAGTATTATTTATATACTGTTATAATATTTAACAATATTTTGAAAAATGAATATATTAGTTATTAATTATATATTTTCAGAATTGTAGTAGTTTTCTTAGTCATTTTAATTTTAGCTTTAGTAATTTTTATTAGTATTGGATTTTTTTTTTTTTTAGCTTTTTAGCTAAAATTTAGATTTTGGTAATTATAGTACTACAACTTCTTCATTTCATCATATTTATTTCAGTTATCTGCCATTTCCAATTTGTTTTCATTTAGTTTTTTAACGTTAAAATTTTTCATCTAATACTAATATTTTATTTCAGTTTCTGAAAACAATTTTCAATTTCAGTTTTAGTTAACAATAACAACACAATGATATTTATCGTAATTCATACAATGTTAAGTGTGGCTGAAGTGTCCAAACATAGGGACCACTGATTCTCAGCATCTAGTTCAGACCATTGAACACTGATGGAAAGTATTATTATTTAGATTATTCTCATTATGAATGAATTGACACTTACTCTAGTTTCTTAAAGCGCTCAAACCCTGCGGCCACATACTGTGCCCCTTGCTGTAGGTCACTAAGGTCTGTGACCCGATGACCGTAGTGTGGCGTATAAAGAGTTCGAACAGCTAATGGAGCTCCGATACTGAGAGTGATGTCATTAAGAAATGCATCCATGGTGGAGATTTGCCTCTGGTTTACCACAAATCTCCTTCCTGATCCAGAAAGACATTCATGTAGAGACATATATTAAAAAAACACACACACAGAAAGTTTCATTTCAGACAAATGCATGTTTTTGAGAGTGCTGTGAAAATGATACATGTTGTACATCACTGCAGTGACATTTTTAAGCACTGTGTGTACAACAAACAACCCACCAAACCTGTTCTAACCTGAAAAGAAGGGGTCTCCATTTCTGTAGACCTTCACACTCTTGACTGGAGGCAGGTGACTAGTGACACCAGTGGATGCCATGACCCAAAATTAGCCACATTAACACACACCTGTTAAATAAACACAAACTGAGAGCAACTCCTACACAGGATAACTTACTTATGCCATCATATTTAACCATAAATGTGTTAATTAATAACACTGGAAATGTACAAATCCGAACCTTTATTCACACCTTAAACGCACAAAAACTCACAAATTGATTCACGTACAGCTCAGAGAAGCATTCACATGTTTATGCAAACCCACACACACACTCGCAAAATACTTACAGAGAAAGCCTGTTATCCAGTTGATCACCTGGAGAAAAACCCTAAGTTCATCTGGTCTGTTATTTGTGCTGATTATTTTTTCAGTGTTTATTTCTAATATTAAAGCACTGAGTGTGAGACACTCAAACACCTCATCCAGACTCCCTCCCTCTCGCACACACACTGGAGTGTTTCCTGGTTGCCATGGCAGCATTACTAACTATGGCGGCGGCCTTTGTGGGATTGTACAATCAGCAACAACAAGACGGAGACGCTGAGGGAGGAGAAGAGGGTTCGAGAGAGGGCAGCAGAAATACTTAAAATTATAAATGACATAATCTAGAAGATTTTAAAATTAATCACTTTATTCTACCTAGAAGTAGGTTCTGAAAATCCGACATTCAGAACGGAAATTTGAAGGGGTTTGTTTGTAGAGGTTGTTCGTGGTTTTAGTGAATTATGCCCCTTATCATCACCCACAGACAACAGAAACATTTAAACACAGGGACGTAAAGAACCTGTGGAGTGATAAAGAAGAAAAACAGCCTCCTGTTTACCATTTGCAATAAATATAAATCAGCTAGTCACAAATTCTGTATGACACTGTTTAGTCAAAAGCTTTGTTTTTTTATCTTTAAAGTTTTTCTTTATTATTCTAATGTAACTGAACAGGGATTCCTGTAATTCGGTTATAATTATTATATACTATTTTGTGGGTTGTATGTTGTCAAGTTGAATTCATTTTAGTTGTATAGCTCTTCACAATTGTTTCAAAGCAGCCTTACAGAGGTTTATAATCAGAGCTGGGTAGTAACTGATTACATGTAATCTGGATTACATCATTAGATTCCAAAAATTAAGTACTTGTAATTAGATTAAATTGCATTTTAAACTACTCCAAATCAGACTACATGTAAATTTTTATTGATTACATGATTACATATTATTCAATTAATGGCAATAAATTATGTTCATATATATATTCATAATTTTCCTTTCTAAAATAGCCTACTGCTACAGTCAGAAATTCTTCTAGTTTTGCGGACATTCACAGAAAGACCAGACACTAGCCAGGTGGATATAATTACCGTACACAGAAATTTGAGAGGCCACACAGCATTTGACCACTGGATTTACAACAATCATTTCAGTTTTAAGAAGTGATTTCTTAGCATTTCAACATTACATCAACTACTGATGAACATGTATTACTTTGTCTTTGGAAGGTTTTTGTCTTTCAAACACATTAAAATGCACAAATTCACGTTATTTCTTATTTACATGTAATGTGCCTAATGCAGGGATTCCAAAACTTTTTTTGTCAGCCGAACCTCTTTAACCTTATATATTTACTTGAAGTACCCCTGAGATTTTAAAATAAACATTTTAATACTTAACATTTGCATGTTCACGGTTCTCTGATGTTGGGTAATGGTCACATGACATGCAGGTATACAAATAATATATATATTGTTTTAAATAAAAAGTTTTATTTTGATTGATGTTATTTTAATTTTACATCGTTATGATTTAATTATTTGCTTTTCATTAAACTCACAAATCCCTTGCAGTTCCTTTACGAACCCGTTTGAGAAACCTTGACATAATGTAATGTTTAATTCACTTCATTTTGTCAAAAACAACAAATGGAATATACTTTCTTTTCCTTTGCATTTTTAGATTGATATGGTACAAGATGATCCTATTTAAATCAATGTGATAAACAAGTTAGGTCAAAATAATCTAAAAGAAATCAAAAAGTAGTCTGATTATATTACCTAAAATGTGTAATGTAACGGATTACATTAGAAACGACTAAAACACATCTGTTCCATCTTTATTTGACCCTCTAGCTCTAGCACTTTCTATTCTATTTTAATTCTACTTTATCTATTATCTTTTTTATATAAAAAAACTAACACTAGCTTTCTGTTTTTTTTTCTATTCTATCTACTTGTTTTTCTTTGTGTGTGTGTGTGTGTAATGTATATATATATATATATATATATAAATAAAATAAAAAAACTTGCTACGTGTTCTGCGTTAGGTTAACCGAGACTTGTCATTTGCACTTACATATTGTTGCTCTTTTGTTAGTTTTGATTGTTTATATTGTCCCTGTGACGAGAGGGGCGGGGCCGAGAGCCGTGGGAACGGAGCGAGGCCGGTGGAGTAAATGCTAATGCGCGACACCTGCGCCACTCACCGGTCTCGAGTCTCACGGAGGAGCTCCGGAAGGATAAAAGTAGGAGTGACAACAGTGAAAGACGAGAGAGGACCAGGCCTGGAGTTTATTTTGTGTTTTGGTTTTGTTTGTGCGCGCCGCCGGTTCCCGCCTCCTTCTTCCCGAACTACAAACGTTGCTACGCAACGTGACGCGTTGGATAAAAGCGTCCGCTAAATGACTAAATGTAAATGATTACGTTACTAACTACAATGTTTGTCATGTAATTTGGAATCAGTAACGGATTACAGTTTGTACGTAATCTACCCAGCTCTGTTTATAATACCTTAATATCTTCAGACGTTGTAGTCGGATTTAGCGGATTCGACCTGGGCGATAATATAGTTTAGCAGGGTCGGCACCAGAGCGCACAAAGTGAGGGGGCAGGCACAATTTTTTTTTTTGGGGGGGGGGGTGG
>NW_015555843.1:279609-280177 GCF_001515605.1 Sinocyclocheilus anshuiensis
GGTCGGAGATTCCCGTGTTTACAGCTCCGTAAAATAACCTACTGGAAGCTCTGTAGTTTTGCTGTATAGGCCTATAGATAAAAATATTAAAATTACAAACACACAACATTTTGAGTTACTTCCATTTCTGAAAAAAAGAATGTAGGCCTAGTAATTGATGTTATAAATACACAAGCCTGAGTTTTGTTTTAATTATCCATCGTAGCCTACATAAAAAAAAATAAAAAAAAACATTTGCAATCAAGACTGAAAAAAGCCAGAAGTGAATGTAAACCAGATTTTGCACAGACTCTGTTGTTATCTGTGAAGCCAAGCATAAGAATAGCCTACTAATGTAAATTTGTTAACCCACAGTAACAAATTTTAACAGATTAATCGCATATTTTCGTTTGCTGCATGCGTTTAAAAGCACAATAACTTTTTTTTTCTTTTTTTTTTTGAGGAAAATAAAAAAAAGATACGTCTCGTATAAGTTGCATTTTCAGAAATAATAATGGCAGGCCTAATAATGTTGTAATGTACCAACATTAGAAACACTATAGGATAATTTAGTTCCCCTCACTTTACA
>NW_015555843.1:280392-299991 GCF_001515605.1 Sinocyclocheilus anshuiensis
TGATGTAGCTGAAGCTAAACTATTAGCCTTATTAGGTAAAATAGGCTTTGTAGTTCACGCGCGTTCCAGTATCGACGGAAAAATATCATAATGAGCAAAAATATGCCACAGTGGACCGGGTCTCACGCCGAACAGCACGGTAAACGGATGCACTGTTTCCAATGAATGCAGTAGCTTAGTGTGCGCGTGGGGCGCCGGCGCGATCAAACAGCTGAAACATAAAATAGACTACTCCGTAATTTTTGGTCATACAGTAAAGGCATAATTCGAAACTGCAAAGTGCAAAGTGTTACCAGTTTGAAAATGCAAGAATAATAGCAAAGTTAATAAGAATTATTTCTAAATGCAGCACCGTTCTTATTTCGCTCTGCACAACCTGAACGAAAAAAAAAACATTTTTTTTGCTAAGAACGAACCGAAATGAAAACATTTCGCTTTTAATCTGTGTATTTAACAGCCTGGGAGACCTTCCCAGGGCAGTACCTTGCCTCACCGACTAAAATCAGGGCGCCCACTACGGAGACGGCACCAGAGGTGAGGGGGCACAGTGACCGAGGTGGCCGGGCCGGGCCCCCTCAGCCCCCCCTGTGGCGCCGACGGCCTACACCGATATAAACAATCAAATAGCTGGGATTTGCTATATAGTGCATATCGCTTCGTGAGTGTATTGTAGACTCTGCATTTAGATAAAATTGGATATACTTCCTGTATATATCCAACTTCACATATATACAGCGGTATACGTGCCTATACTCTGTGTACAGGTAAAGTGTAGGTACCACTAGGTTATATCCATCTTTAAATATATCACTAGTCAATAATATAAACAATATGTATATATATATATATATATATATATATATATATATATAGCATACATGTAATGCAGGGATTCCAAAACTTTTTATATAACATATATATAATTATTATGCATATAATTGACAGGGTTAAATTTTGTATTATATCGCTCACCCATAAACAACTAAACTAAAGATTTAATTGAAAGTCATGGCATGATACTACTTATACATAAAGCATTGTACGTAGTAGCCTATATAATATATTTAGTACCCTAGTGTATAAGCCAAAGGCAACTGTGGCAAGGCAAGAAAAAAACCATGAGAGAAACCAGGGCAGGCAACATCAAGAGTTCTCATGTGGTTACACAGTCTAAATACAAGTCAATAATTAAATAGATATTTCACTACATTGACCGAACTGTAAGATAAGGTCGTGGGAGCCTTTGACGTCCATCTAGGATTGAACTGTACTGGCTTTGTGTTATACAGAAAATAAGTCTCTCTTCCATCTCTATCACTTGCATATTATATTTATTTCTGAAATGCCATGTTTACAAAAAATAAAAATCTTCTTTAACACAAACCCGTTTATAGACAAAAGAAGCTCATAAATAAATATAATTTCCGACAATTCTCAAACATTCTGTGCTGTAAATGATACAATAATACAGAAATAATGAGAAAACATCTCTTAAAATGTTGGCCCACTTCAGAACTGGTCCAGTATCAGTGTGGCACATCCATTCTCTGTTTGAGGGTAAAATACTACAAAAGAAGCAGAGCAGAATAATTTTATAGACTAAAACACACACACACACACACACACACACACACACACACACAAATAAACATTAATGTTAAAAATTCCAAACTTTTCTCACTTTCTTTCTGCTACTGATGGCTTGCTGGATCCACAGCAGCTCCATAGCTAAAGTGCTCCGCTGCTGCTTCAGAGAGTCAAGAGTGTGTTCTGTGTCTTTAAAAACTGAATGCAAATTTGGTCCTTCCAAAACAAAACACAAACACATAAGTGTCTCAAATAAGTCCTGTCTGTTTTTTTTTTAATCTCTGTATCCTTTTTTTGGGGTCAAAATCTTTTCTCAAAGTACCTGTCTGAAATAAGCTGCTGTGGCTGACATCTGAATTCACGGTACTGCAAAGTGTAGTAGAATCATCCATCAGGTTTTGTATGACCACATTCTCTCCTCTCTTGTCCACAATACCATCCACAGGTGTGGAAGTATCTCTGCTGGCTGTTTCAGCAGCTTCGTCTCTCTCTGGTACCTGGATTTCAGACTGTGGGAGAGATTTCTCACTGCCCTCATTCTCTGTTTTCTGTTCCCTCTGAATCATCCAGACGGTCATGGGACTGAAACCTGGAGCATTCATACTGCAGCAATAGGCTTTCCTATGGATTACATTATACACATTTATCATTATGCAACATGAAGACAAAACAGTATCTGAAAATCTTAAAAGTGATAATGAAACTTTAAGGCATACTTTCTACGAGTAACAAATGAATGAAAGCTTATGATGTTTTAAAATAATAGTAGACAGAAAGAGAAATGGGCAATGACAGAGAGGCTCACAGTGTCAGTGAAGTGAGGTTTGGGAATTATGTTTCCTCTCCACTGCAGGTGATCCAATCCTCCATCAATCTCTCGCACTGTCTCTTCAAACTGAGTCCGAACCAAACTCAGACCTTTCCTCATCGTATAACCACGACACTGAGCCTGGAGAGGACGCAATATTAGCTTTACTTTCCTGATACTGCGACTAAACTAAGCTCTAGTCATGTTGATTATAAAGCACAAAAAACAGAAGTGTTGACGAAACAGTTGACAAAAGCAAATTTCATAGCAATCTATTAAATTGAAAAGAAAAAAAATGAATTGATTGAAAAAAACAGACACCCCAGGACTAAGGAAAATCAGATAAACTCCAACCATTTTATAAACAAATGAAAACAATGAACTTGGTGATTGTAAACAAACACAAACTTTCAACGTACCCAGGTTCTTTTCCGACACAGGGCAAAGTAATTTACTTATAAAATATTTACAAAAATACATGCACACTTGAGGATCTCCAGTGATAATAAAAAAATACCTGAAATCGAGTTAACGTCTGTATCCATTTCTGTTCGTTCATAGCGCCGCTTTGTTTGAACGGCTGACACCGACACACACTGTGTATTTATTTCTTCCCCTGTAAACAGATCGAGGAACAGATTCGCCTGCAGCTCAGTACCGCCACCCGCTGTTTGAAAGAGATTTGCTGTAATGCAGTACCGTTAATCACTCTACAACATGTTTTAATTTATTGGATAAAATATTAGGCTTTTTATTTAGTTTGGTCTTCTTATAGCACAAATTGGTAAAAATAGAGTTAAATAATAAAACAACAAATGCTACTTTGGTTTGAGTGCATTGCCATGTCTCTTGGTGCTTCTAAACTTCTAACCTAACAAGGAAACTAACAAATTATTTAAAAGATTCATTAAAGATTTTTATGTCACATACATGGTTATATAGAACACACACACACACACACACACACACACACAAATAAACATTAATGTTAAAAATTCCAAACTTTTCTCACTTTCTTTCTGCTACTGATGGCTTGCTGGATCCACAGCAGCTCCATAGCTAAAGTGCTCCGCTGCTGCTTCAGAGAGTCAAGAGTGTGTTCTGTGTCTTTAAAAACTGAATGCAAATTTGGTCCTTCCAAAACAAAACACAAACACATAAGTGTCTCAAATAAGTCCTGTCTGTTTTTTTTTTAATCTCTGTATCCTTTTTTTGGGGTCAAAATCTTTTCTCAAAGTACCTGTCTGAAATAAGCTGCTGTGGCTGACATCTGAATTCACGGTACTGCAAAGTGTAGTAGAATCATCCATCAGGTTTTGTATGACCACATTCTCTCCTCTCTTGTCCACAATACCATCCACAGGTGTGGAAGTATCTCTGCTGGCTGTTTCAGCAGCTTCGTCTCTCTCTGGTACCTGGATTTCAGACTGTGGGAGAGATTTCTCACTGCCCTCATTCTCTGTTTTCTGTTCCCTCTGAATCATCCAGACGGTCATGGGACTGAAACCTGGAGCATTCATACTGCAGCAATAGGCTTTCCTATGGATTACATTATACACATTTATCATTATGCAACATGAAGACAAAACAGTATCTGAAAATCTTAAAAGTGATAATGAAACTTTAAGGCATACTTTCTACGAGTAACAAATGAATGAAAGCTTATGATGTTTTAAAATAATAGTAGACAGAAAGAGAAATGGGCAATGACAGAGAGGCTCACAGTGTCAGTGAAGTGAGGTTTGGGAATTATGTTTCCTCTCCACTGCAGGTGATCCAATCCTCCATCAATCTCTCGCACTGTCTCTTCAAACTGAGTCCGAACCAAACTCAGTCCTTTCCTCATCACATAACCACGACACTGAGCCTGGAGAGGGCACAATATTAGCTTTACGTTCCTGATACTGCGACTAAACTAAACGAAGCTATAAGAACTTAATTCTGTTGATAAAAACAGCAGACGGACTGTAAGACTAAAACGCTAATTTCATAGTAATCTATTAAATTCAAAAGAAAAAGATGAATTGATTGACAAAAAAAAAAAAACAGACACCTCAGGACTAAGGAAAAAAATCAAATCAACTCAATCAAATAAAAAGAAAATCATATAAACAAATGAAAATATTGAACTTCGCGACTGTAAACAAACACAGGTACTCATCCGATACAGGGCTAAATAAGTTACTTATAAATTACTGACAAGAAATTCATACACATTAACTTTAGAAACGTAATCTCTAATGATTATAGTAATAATAATAAACAATACCTGCAACCGAGTTATTGCCTGAATCCATTTCTGTTCGTTCATAGCTCCGCTGTTTGAACAGCTGATTGTGTCTATTTCTTCCCCTGTACAGACCGAGGAACAGACTCGCCTGCAGCTCCGTACCGCCACCTGCTGTTTGGAAGAGGTTTTAAGAATAAGGTCGTTTCCGTAGCACTCCCCAAAATAAGCTCTTAGTTTGTTCTTCTTTTAGCATCATTTAGTGAAAATAGAGGTAAGTAATAAAACAAAAATCAATACTTTGGTTTGAGCGTATTGTTGCCTTGTCTTAGGTTGCTTCTAAACGTGTAATATGGAAACGATGGAAACTGACAAATCATTAAAAAATATTTCAGATGTTTCCTTTATCCAAACCAAAATGCTTTAAATAAAACTAATAAAAAACTTTAAATAAAACAAAACCTGTCTCCAATGTCATATTTTTAGTCTTTTGTAATATTCTTTTAATTAACAAAAGGTATTTTGATTTAAATGTTGCTATTTATTTATTTTTTTACATTTTTACAGCTTCTGTGATTTTTATTCAACAAACTGCTTACCTATAACTCAATGACCCATAACCGCACTAAAAGTCCAAAGTCAGTGAGTGAATTGTTGCATTGTTTTATTACTTAAAGCACACAAATAGAAAATAGTTTATATGCATTGTTAAACAAAACAAGACATGGACAAAAAGCAAAGCACACAAATATTTTCTTTTTGAAATTCACACAAAGAATACAAACATAATTTTTTACATGATTCTTTCAATGCTTTAGACTCAGGCAGTGAGGGAAGAGAAAACGGCCTGTACATGCTGATGCAGGATCAGATCCTGGCATGAATCAATCTGATATCAATTTAAACAGACCTCCCTCAAGGCAACAGTACTGATTCTCTATTGAAATAGCTGGAGGTAGGCGTAGCGGAGGTCGGCTGTAAAGTGATATTACTGCATCATGAAATATAAAAATCAAACTGGTGTAGATCATTTGCTTTTCCTTAAACCTGTCCATATGTTGTGCTGATGGTTTATCACTGAAACTGGTGTAAAATGGGAAGACTCTGGGAAGGATGTTAGTGAGGTTGTACTATGTATTATGGACTATGTCACAGTTTTTTGCAGTAGTTTTGTCCTACAGCCACTGTAGCTTGTCAGAACCTCCTGACCTGTACTCTGTTCTTTTGTGCTTTGGGGTAGAGACTGCAAATCTACAAGGTTCAAATACAATCTTGTGCTCCAAGAAATGGACAAATTCCACCGGTCAACTCATCTCTAATTCTAGAATCACCCAAATAGTACTGGATGTCAACTTTTTAGAACCTGAAATTTGAAATGCCGGACTCCATTATGTTTTTACTTTAGTTTATGCAAAGATAACACACATATACTGTACATTTCCATCAGTGCCATCAAGAATAACAAATAACTTCTATCATAATCGTTCTCAGATCAACTTTAAATAGCTATTTAAAACTCTAGTTTACAAACAAGTTATATAAGGTATATACAAGGTATATATTTTAATGTACAAACATCTACAAAAAGATCCAGTTCCATCATTTGGAGAGTCCCATGAAAACTTTACGGTAAAACAATCAATGTAATCTAGACAGTGAGAAGAGGCACTAAGATCACTGATCTCAAAACAGTCCTGAGTGAGTTTATAGCTACTCCACAGCCATTTATAACATCATTTCAGAGAACACTGATGAACTACAAAATGAAGATCAATTGTGTATGTGCTGATTGACTGATAATGTAAATGTTCATCTTCTCATTCACTTTGACATGGTTGATCTAATAATTCTAGATATCAATTTTTAATGAAAAAACTGAGTCAAACTTTACCAGTAATGAATAAACCTTTGAAATTAACTCATGCAATCTCTAAAGTAAGAACAATTATTATTTATCCAAATAAACCACTTAAAGGCATAGTTCACCCACAAATTAAGATATTTTTGGTGAAATCTGAGAGCTCTCTGACCCTCCATAGACAGCAAGGGAACTACTACGCTCAAGGGCCAGAAAGGTGGTAAGGACATCGTTAAAAATAGTCCATGTGACATCAGTAGCTATGTTTCCATCCAAAGATGTGAATTTAACATATGCGCAAAACTGGAATATCGCATAAAGCATTTGCGAATAAAGCACCGTTTCCATCCAACGAGTCAAAGAGAACAAAGTCGTCACTTCCTGATAAACTGGCACTAAATATCTCTAAGAAAACTAGGAGAAGCCACTGAATATAATAATTTTCATATGTAATAAATTACTTGCGCTTCAGAGAGAGCAGACATAACACAATAAATGCGGTCATTGCTTTTAGAGGTAGATGCCTGCTGTTTGGGAACGCACTCATGTAAGACAGTAATTACACAGAAATACTTTGATGACAGACTTTCCTCAGGCATTTCAGAACGACCAAAACAGCATATAGATGCTGTGAACGAGATCGGTCTGCTGGTTAGTCAATTTATCCCGTCTCATAGCGCAAAGTCATATGACTTTTTCAATGCGCATGGTGGAATTTATTCGGTACATGTGTTTCTATCGTAGTTTATGCGCATTTTTAGAATGTATGTGCATCTTGGCGTTTCCATCCAGCGTTTTTTTATGCGATAATCCAAAATGCATAAAAATAGAAATAAAATAGGTGGATGGAAACATAGCTATTGGTTCAACCTTCATTTTATGCAGCTACGAGAATACTTTTTGTGCGCAAAGAAAACAAAAATAACGAATTTATTCAACAATTTCTTCTCTTCCACTCAGTCTCCGCCGCCATTCAGGAGAGTACCACAACGCATGCGTGTGCATTCCTCTGCTTGTAAACAAGGCTCAGAACATGCATGTTCTACGTCAGAACGCCGGCTCCTGCGTCAGCAGCACCACACGTATGCGTCATGGTACTCTTGTGAATGGCGGCGGAGACTGACCGGAAGAGAATAAATTGTTGATTAGAGTTGTTATTTTTCTTTTCTTTACGCTCAAAAAGTATTCTCATAGCTTCACAAAATTAAGGTTGAACCACTGATGTCACATGGACTATTTTAACGATGATAAAAATAGAAATAAAATAGGTGGATGGAAACATAGCTATTGGTTCAACCTTCATTTTATGCAGCTACGAGAATACTTTTTGTGCGCAAAGAAAACAAAAATAACGAATTTATTCAACAATTTCTTCTCTTCCACTCAGTCTCCGCCGCCATTCAGGAGAGTACCACAACGCATGCGTGTGCATTCCTCTGCTTGTAAACAAGGCTCAGAACATGCATGTTCTACGTCAGAACGCCGGCTCCTGCGTCAGCAGCACCACACGTATGCGTCATGGTACTCTTGTGAATGGCGGCGGAGACTGACCGGAAGAGAATAAATTGTTGATTAGAGTTGTTATTTTTCTTTTCTTTACGCTCAAAAAGTATTCTCATAGCTTCACAAAATTAAGGTTGAACCACTGATGTCACATGGACTATTTTAACGATGTCCTTACTACCTTTCTGGGCCTTGAGGGTGGTAGTTCCCTTGCTGTCTATGGGAGGGTAAGAAAGCTCTCAAATTTCATCAAAATGTCTTAATTTGTGTTCCGAAGATGAACGAAGGTCTTGCGGGTTTGGAACGACATGAGGGTAAGTAATTAAATGACAGAATTTTCATTTTTGGGTGAACTATCCCTTTAAACACTGCAACAAAAAGGGTGCGATTAAGCTTTTAGGCTCAAAAATCATTGGAATTATTATAATTTAAATGCTAAGATCAAAACATTTAAAAAAGAAGAAGTGCCATTTTTGCAGTTGAATTTCGTTTACATGCGGAATGTGCTTTGATGCTGTTGCCGTCACTTAGCATTGCATTAGCCACAGATCACGATGATGCTGCTTCAGTAACTTGCAGTTGAGTTGTAGCCATGGCAACTTGGGCTTTGGTCAGCACATTGATTTGATGGTCAGCTGGATTTGGTTTCCCGCTTCAGGTGCTGGAGGTCTTGGGTAAGTCTTGATTTTCCGCCAGGTGGAGTTTCTGTCTGGATAAACTGCATTAAGGGGATATGCATTGCTAATGTACATCTAATGTACAAGCTCTGGAGCTCCTATTACATATAAAAATGCTGACTTTAGCATTCTTCCTGCACATATGTTGGATATATCCATTAGGCTTCTATTAGGGCACAACTGATCTTAAGCTAAGATGTTTTGAGAAACACAATCCCTGCTTTTACTGAAACTAAAACGAAAATGATTAGCTGAGAGCAGTGAGAGCTTTCAGTGTAACACAAACCCTTTCTGGATAAACAGAAATCCTGGGAAAACACAATGTAACATTTGAACAAAAACATTTACTTGACCAGAGTTGCTTAAGCTTAAAATATCTGTTAAATTCAATAAACACTGTATTTCACTGATTAATGTCAGAAGTAAAGTAAAACGCCATATTTAAACGCATGCAAAACATAATATGGAAGGATACATTGAGCTGCTCAATTCTTCCAGCTGAGAAGAGGAAAAACAGAGATGCATTAAAAAAAAAATCAATATAATTGCTGCTGCTTTAAAAAGACCAATCTATAATTGCTGAGTTGACAGATTCAGTATAGAAACAGACTTCAAACAATGGGTTATTTTGGAATTCTGCCTGTATGTTAACAAAAACCATGATGATTTGTGTTGTACAGGCTGTCCTTTTTCAAAAATTACAAACTGCACTGCAGAAATGCTTTTCCTTACACCATGCCCTAACAGTATACTAATTTAATATATCCTAAATTGTTTATTTCTGTGTGTTATAAAAACCTATTTTCTATCACTTGACTTCTGTGAATTCCTGGACACCAATTTTATAATACATGGGTGAATTTCATGAACATGTCCAGGTCACATTTTACAAACAAACAATAAATAAATAAATCTTTAATTTAATAATTAATTTAATATTTATTAAGATGTTTTGCATCCCAATATTAATTACTGTAGTACAATAATATCTAAACAAATATTGTATGAATACAACATTAATATTGTTATAAATAAATATGTATTATTTACATTTAGACTTTTTGGGGGGACATTTTGCAAAAGTCTTAATAGTCCTAAAATAAGCTTTATGAAAAAGTGGGGTAAAACATGACCTTTCTTAAGATTCAACTATATACACTCTGTTATACTAAGTGAACCACCCATAATGAATCTCTCACACACACACGTACACTCTCACATACTCCAATCTGCTGAGTTCTCTACAACATACCACTGAGCTGACAGCTAGAAGGGAAATACTATCAATAGTAACTGTCCAGCCCCTCACAGGCTGATGAAAGAATTCAGTCAGACAGCGACACTTAGATTTGGATGATAATACAAGATTCAACCAGAGGCCTGTATTCAGATACAGGGTACTATTGTGTCCAGTCCTTTAGTATCTGTGTGTGAGAGAGTGCTTGAATAGTGGAGAGAGAACAAGTAGACTGGTGTTCCATATCCATTAGATCCAGATTCCACTAAAGTGTGTGTGTCTACTGTAATGAACAAATATAAACTGGTGGGAGAATGAACGTCTGTGGTTTAAGGTTCAGTATGCATACATAAAGAGATTAGGGCTGCACGATTTGGGGGAAAAAATGAATTCTGATCTTCTGATTAAAATTGCGATTAAGATTTAAAATAAGATTTTTTTAAAAGTTCCAGGTTTGCTGTGCTTGTTTGTAGGGCTGCACAATTTGGGCAAAAATGCAGTGATTATTTATCAGCATGACAAAAAAAAAATATTTAAATCTGATAATCACACTAAGCCATATCACAATTCAGTTTTATTTAGATTAATTGTGCAACCCAACAAGAGATGCATTATAAAAGAAGATTAAACAATATCTTACATTAGAAAGCAAGTGTTCTAGATTGCGGTCCGAAGCATTTTTTCTCTGGTCTTCAGACAGCTCCTCCACATGACTATCCAGACTGAAATGCAGCCGGGCCAGACGTTCCTGCATCTCCCTCACATGCTCTAGCTGCTCAAAGGAGCACACCTTACCTGCAAACACACAGTGTTACACGCATGGAAAGTGAGGCAGTACCTTTCTAGACTTACTAGACTAAACAAATCTCAATCAACCCGCTGATGAATTAGGTGGTGTAAAGGTGCCACCCTTACACGCCTTTGCATTCCTTAAAAGTGTCTCAACAGTTAAGACTGCAAAACAATTCTAATGACATCCCAAACTACTAAGGCTTCTGAATAAAACCCTAGCACGTACCGAAAGCCTGTAGTTTTCCAGAGTGAAAGTCATTGAGCAGGTTGAGCAGTCCTCCCTCCATCTCTCTCACATCAGAGACGTCGGTGAGGAATGAGTGCTGGAGTGGTGAGGAGGACTGGGACACTCGGCTGGGTCCGGCAGGCTGAGGAGCTCTGGGTTTCTCTCTGTGAGGCCTACAAATGGAACCAGAAGCACAATTTGTGGCACAATTTGGAAATGCCAATTACAAACTCAAGCATCTTTGATCTATAATGACACACAAACCTTGTGTTTTTTGGGGGGACCACAGGAACAGCGACAGCATCTTTAGAAGGACCCATTGCCCCTACCGATCTCTTGTACTTGCCTCTGGGTTTGGGGGAGGGGGGCTGGGGTAAACCCAATGAGAATGTGGCGCTTTTACTCGCTGGGAGAACAGAGAGCTTTCGAGGGTTGATTGGTGGAGGAGGAGGCTGGGGAAGGGACACTTTGGGACTCCTTTTCTTCCTCTTGTCTTCCATGAGGGCAGTGATACTTTCTAAGACACACAGACAAGAGCTCTAAGCTACGGAGATGTATGAAAAAACAACATGAGCTGATCCTAAACTAGTGGAATACATAGTGTGTTATTCCTTTCAAAAGGCACCACATGAAATTGCAAAAATATTGTTATATGAACTAGTGTTACCGAAACACTGCCACTATTGTAAAGTAATCTACTTTAATTGGAAAAGTTACTTGTTTAGGCTTTCTGCTTTGGGTGCGGTGGAAAGGCAACCAGGAGCACAATATAATAATAAGGGCCTCTACAGAGACAGATTAAATACTGTGGGGCCCTAAATGTGAAGGTTTGTCCCATGCTTCAGTCTTGTTGGTATCACTGCACTAAAGTCAATTTCAGCTTTGTAGCAAACAGATTTCAACCATTACAGCAGGTCAGTGAGAGCCTGTGCTAAATATTCACAAGATATGCAGCAATTATTAATATCTGACCTTGAGCTGCTAACAGATGGAATGGAAAATTCAATGCTTTGTGCGACTGCATGAAGCCATGTTGACAATATCATGCGTAACATGCTTAAATGTAACTAGTGAAGGTAAAAAGACATGCCTTCTTATCATCCTATTTAAGATGGAGCCCGATTTACAGTCCACCAAACTTTATGGATAAAGTAATCCTCTCTGTCATTTTCTGCTTTATTTATTCTCCTGTTCTGTTTCTCACCCTGCAGTAAAGAAAAAGTGTTATCAAGCCGTGCTCTAGTGCTGAAATATTTTTAGATGCTTCAGATCTCTCTGGGACTCTCGGATGACTGCTGTCCATCCGCCAGGGATACGATGATATATGTCTACCATCAGTTTCTTTTTTTAATTCCAGTAATTTTTATATATACTTTGTTAGTGCAAGCATACCAATATTCAACATTGTTTCTTAGAATATGCAACTAACTGGGTCAGGTAACTTCAACTCAACCATCTTTATCTAAAAGTAACAGCTGTAAGTATATCACTGACATTTTAGAAAATCGGACAGTTTAAAGAAAATCAATGTTTTGAATAAAAGCATTCAACTGTATGCCTATTATTTAAGTCCTTATATTTTGGGGTAAAAACTATTAATTCTATATCAATGGTAGATCATAGACGTATAATAAATTAGATTCTATAAAAAGATTGTGTGTGTGTGTATGTGTATGTATGTATGTATGTATATATATATATATATATATATATATATATATATATTATAGAATCTAATTGTAAATGAATATGTGAATCGTACATATATGTACTGTATATTATAGACTGTATATTATAATAGCCATTCCCGCGTAAGATTGTTCATTGCCAAAGAGCGCTGAACAATCTGGGTCAATCATGGTGCTTTTAGATGAATAATCAGCCACAAAATCTCAATTTTAAAGAATGCACTTTAGTTTACAAAACTAAATACGAACAATTGCGTCGTCTTGTATTGTTATTTGATGCTAGTCTATTCTTTTTTTTTTTTTTTTGCAGTTGTAGAATCTTAGCGTATGACTTGATTTGTGTATCAGTGCAAGACCTAATACGTTTTTCATTTGGCGAAGAGGTTTTACATATAATGGCAGGGATTTGCACAGGATGTTAGGAGGCACGACGTGCACATCGTCATATGGCTGAACAAAACGATTTACTCACCGGCTCGCGGACAAGGACGAGGCTCTTCGAACTTTTCAACGCAAATTTAAGGCGCCCGTGTTGTTTTTTCCATTCCAATAACGCAGGATTTATACGTGGTCCGTTTTAACAGCAGAGACCAAGCGCTTGCCGTTTCCAGCGTAGCTCTCCTGCTTCCCGACCGCGATTCTGCGATTAGTACTATGGTGAAGCTTGGTTATTAATATTAATAAGACACGCTTTTGTTATTGGACGGCATTAAAGTAGCGTCACGATTATCTAATTAATATTCAAGAGCCAAGCCTCAGCAATGGGTATGCTTCTGAGCAACATTAAAATAACAACGATTAATATTAATGAGCTGGACCGTCGCCATACTAAGAACGTAATCACAATACGACGCGAGCTGAGCTCGTTTAAAGAACCTCAGACTAATTATTAAAACCTCATCTCACAGCTGGCTATTTATATAGCGGCTTTTAATAAGCCATTATATACTACAAAATGAAATGGCTATGTAAATATCTGTATTCATTATAGTCAACCGTTGACCGAAATCTGTTTGTCACCATCTAGTGGCTTATGGTAACGTTACCTAAATGATAAACCTAAGAATGTCAAGAGATGATGACAAAACTAGTACTTGCCACTGATCTATACGTCTATATAATCTCTATTATAGAGAAGTTATACTTACTTGTTTTTAAATGGTATTTGATTCAAAATAAATAAACGTTACATTAAACTATAAAGAAAAAAATGATTTTGTTTTTAATTCATGAATGTCCTTTAAAAGAAAACTTCAGAGACCCAGACAGTACAAAAATATGTTTCCTTTTTATTTCATGGCAAGTCAGAACAGACCGAAATACACTTGTAGAAAAAATAAACAACCCTCATGCATGTTTTCTGCACATCTGTGATGACTGACAATAATTTATCCTTGTCTAACTGACTTTCTGATTGGAGGCACTGGCTGAATACGAATACGCTTTTCCCAGAACTATTCTGTCTCTGAGCAGTTTGAAAAAGGCATAATAATTACTGAATAATATTAGAGCTAATGATATTGTCTGATGCCACTTCTCTGAACACACCAGTGAATATAGCTGGTAGAATATCATTGCACCTTCCAGGATTATAAGAATGTTCAATATTCGAAGAGGTTTGTTGAAGAAAAACTGTTAAAAGAAAGGGGGAAAAAAGAGGGGAACAGTGGTTATTGCAATATAATTCCCGTGAATACATTATTAATTATTTGTAATATTTCTAAAAACATTTCCATTCAAACTTGTTCTGAAAAACAAAGCACTTTCTGTTTCAGAGTTCGTCTACAGCTTATACTTACATAAAAACGATAATGCGAGACATCTGAGGGAACTGCTACATTATAATGGCCCATGGCCTTATAAACATTTTTACTGTGTTTGACCAAAACTCCTTGTGGCCACATATACTCTTCTGTCCATCTGTAGGAAACAGAAGAAGAAAGATATTACACCTTACAAAAAAAAAAAAAAAAAGTTCAGAAAGCCCAAAAAAACACTCCACATAAAAACAAAGCATTATGACACAATTTAAGAACATTACATGCAATAAATAAATAAATAAATAAACAATACATTAAAAAAAATCAAATTAATTCAATGAGATAATATTATTTAGCAAAAACAGGTTCAAATCAATATGTACAAAAAAATCTGTTCTAGTTGTGATTTTTGAAAAACAATGCAGGTAAAACAAAAATCATGTTTAAAAATGATAAAAAAAATAATAATAATTATTACAAAAAAAAAAAATTCAAATTAATTTAATGTGCTATAAATAAATGTGTTGTTGACGGCAACACCCAAGATCAAATGAACATGTTGAAACATGCAACACAATGCAGGTATTCTTTTAAGGCTAAGTGCACATCAGACTGTGTACAAGAATTGAAATTAGGCTTTTTTGTAAATGCATTTGGAATGATTTAGCACCTGCTATACTTGCATTTTAACCAAAACCCAGCAAAGACACACACAAAAAAACCTAACACAACCTAAATTTATGCCATTTCTATTTCCCCAGTTCAGACGTACATGTGTTGGAGGACGTTTGAGCAGAGGGAAGGGTCCACCTTCTGCCAGCAGCCCAGATGAGCAGCAGCTTTGTGGAGCAGGTCACAGTAGCGGGGAGGTAACAGGTGCCGCATCAGAATGATAGAAGTACTGACGGACACCAGGATGAACAGCTCACAGGACCAACATTTATCTACATATTGTGTGCTCTATATACAAAGAAAAATTAAGAAAGAGTCATATGCATGAACGTAAAGCAATTCTTCAGGTCTAAGACAAAATCTTCAGGTCTAAGACAAAATGTGCTGTGCCATGTATAACACAGTAGCACACAAATCTTTATTTTTTATAAATTAATACTTTTATTAGACAATGACTAATTTGATAAAAGTGACGCCAAATTAATTTAACATTACAAAAGTTCTCTATTTCAAATAAATGCTTTTTTTTTTTTTGTACTTTCTACTCAGCAAAAATCCCTGAAAAAAAATGCATTATTTCCATAAAATATGAAACAGCACACCTGTTAATATTGATTGATATTACAAACATATAACATTGATAATATTAAGAAATATTTATTGAGCACCAAATCAGCATATTAAAATGATTTCTGAAGGATCATGTGACACTGAAGACTGGAGTAATGATGCTGAAAATTCAGCTTTGCCATGACAGGAAAAATATACATTTTAAAATGTATTAAAATAGAAAACAGTTATTTTAAATTATAATATTTCACAAAATTACTATTTGCACTATATATTTGATCAAACAAATGCAGCCTTGGTGAGGATTACAGACTTCTTTCAAAAACATGAAAAAAATCTTACTGAACCCAAATATTTGAACAGTACTGTATTATAAGCAATAAGCATTCTAAGAAAATATAACTGCCATATAACTGATGATTCATCAGTTGAACATGTTGGCATGTTCTTTTTAATACAACAAACGATTACACAAAGTACATCCAGAATAGGGCTGCACGATAAACCGCATGCGATATTTAACGCGCATCTTATCAGTAAAGCCGGTTCTGTAATCAGCGGTAAATCTCCATCACCTGCGGGCTTTCACATTGAGCAGCATTAACAACACAGAGCCGTTGTTCACTGACGAGTTGCACAAAACCACGTTCATGATGCTAAAACCAAAGTTTTGCATTGAGGGCAGATAGAAAGCCATAAAAATAATATCTGGAAGAATAATTTGCATGTATTGGTTTAAACACCAAGTATGATTTTTGCCTACAGCCAATCTGATCTGAATTTACAGACTAATTACACATGAATCACCAGTTCTTCATCAACCAAACCTGGGGGGTATTCCAGAATGCTGGTTATGTGACATACCCGAGTATGTTTAAAGGGGTCATATGATGCGATTTCAATTTTTCCTTTCTCTTTGGAGTGTTACAAGCTCTTGGTGCATAAAGAAGATCTGTAAAGTTGCAAAGACTTAAGTCTCAAATAGTCTTTATAAAAGTTAAGAGTCAACCACGCCTGGAGCTGATCCGTGCTGGTCGCTGAGGAAATACATCAACCGGATCGGCTTTCACCGTGGACTAAGTGGAGTCCAGCCCAGGGTCGTCACATGTGGTTGCCGCAAGCCCGCCAGATGCTTCTTCGTCGAATCCGCCGGCCACGCCGTTCTCAAGCCCGCCCGCCTCTGCTCATTCAAGCCGGCCTCCGCTCACTCTAGGCCGCCGCTCACTCTAGCCCACCGTGTGTGATGCTGTTTCGTTGTGAAAGCGAAACTACTTTGTTTGGCCTTCCAAAAGTATGTGGAAAATAATGTGTTTTTTTAACCTTAAACCGCATAAACACATTTCATTACACCAAATACACAAAATAATGTTCTTTTTAGCAACATCATATGACCCCTTTAAGGGTAAGTAAGCAGATAAACTCAGTTTTCGGTTCCAAAAACGGAGGTAACTCTCAGGGTACCCATAATAAGGGACTGCCAGTGAAAGGCTGTTGCACACATAAAATGCAACCTTTTTATTCTGACAGTGTATGATTTATATTAACATTACAGAATAGAACATGATCAATATGAACTTTTAACATTCAATTTAAATAAATAATTGCACAAACTATGTAGTCTACCATTTCAATTGGTTTATTGTGAAATAACTCAAACATATGTTTATTCTGCCCTCATTGTTCTGGGCTGCCGTTCACAAAACCATCGATGCTTTCTTATGATACTTTTGGGAAAAGCAGCCCTGTTTGAATGCGCTGTCAGAAGTGAGTGAACACTCTCTGTGATTGATTGGTTCTGTCTTGCAACATTTGCGTGTGTTCAGATGAGCAGGAAAATAGTTCTATCCTACACAATTATTCACTAACACAGGTCATTCGTCCAATTCAATACATATTTTTTGTTAAATAAACAAAATCACTGGTAAATAAAACACCTTAGTATACTTCAGGATCGATACGCCCATCCCTAGTGAACATACTCTGAACTGAATGAACTTACTCCCGAACGCGTTTTTGGAACCAGCATACCTCGAGTAAGCAAGGTTTGGGTTAACCAACCGAGAGTTCAGGGTATATATGAAGGTAAGCTAACCTTGCTTTCTGGAATATCCCCGTTCTCTCAGTCCACACAGTATATGTGTGTTTATGCACAAAAGACCACCTGTCGATGCACTCACCTTGACGAACCAAACAGGTACGAATGCAACGTAGTAGGCGCTGAGCATGGAGCTAACCAACACCTCCTTCATCCTCCAGTTGAAGTCCATCTTCAGGTACTCCACTTCTTTGCGGATGAGGTCAGGAGAGAGACAGCAGGCGTGGGTGGGTATGGGTTGAGCACTGTACAGCTGACTCGTGTGCTGTTTCCATGTTTCCCTCAGGACGGACAGATAGTCCCGTCCCCCACGGCCCAAAGCAGCACTGCTCACCTCTTTAGAACTCATGCTGCCTAATGGGGACATGGATCCAGCCCTCCGGAAGTCACAGCTGAGTCGGAAGAAAGGGATGTACATTCCAAACCTGAGAGGGAAAGATAGATAAGCATGTTGAAACATTCTAATTTGTCTAAATTAATTACAAATATTACAAAATAGATAACTATGACTGTAAATTCTGACAGGATGACTCAAATCCACTTTAAAATAATGGCACACTTATGACCGTGCAATCTGTATTAATGTGTCAAGTTGCTATGATGCTTAGTAAACAACCTACAATGAAAACAACCCATTGGTGCCTAAACACACTACCAACTAGTAATCAGCAAGAAAACCCTAAAAGCAACTAGCAACCAGTCAGAATACCCTAGCAACACCTAGCAAATTGCCAAAATACCCAGGCAACCAGCTGCTATCTATCTATCTATCTATCTATCTATCGTAGTGTTGTAAAGTATTGTAAAGTACCTGCGCTAAAAATAACATAATATATATCATAAAAGCACAATAATTTCATATTATAAGTAACTAGTCAACCATCATGACCCATCATACATGCATTATGAAAGCAGTAAAGGTGCAGTCACATTAGCAAAATTTCATGGGCAAAAAGGTCCATTATTCACAGTTCACATAGACGTCACTTTCAAACCAACCAGCTTTCTGTTGGCCAACATGGTCAATTTGTGCGACCAACCTGATGCAAAATCTGTGTTGGAAACTTTTCACCTTCACAAGAAATTCTAGATCACATGGATTCCTATTGAAATGACTGATTTTCACCCACGAAATCTCACAAAGCAATGGTAAATGTGACAGCACTTGAAAACATTCGAATCAACAGCAGCGGATGTGTAGATTCTTACTCACGGATAGCAGAGGAAGAGCAGGCTGAGTACGGAATACGTCTTGAAGAGATAAATAAGTGAACGACACAGACTCCATCCTGCAAGAGTCAGGACGGCAAAACGAGCCGTCACCAGGAAGACAGAGTGCGGGAAGGACAACTTCCCACTTTGTGATGCCTTTGAAGCAAAGAACGGGAAAAGAATGATGCCCAATTTTTTTTAAAAGCTATTAAAATGACATAAAGAGCAAGGAGATAATGCACATTACCTCTTTTACAATGGCAGCAATTAGCCTGCGAGCCAGCACTATGATGGTGAACACCAACATATTATAATCAATGAGGTGGAAGTTCTGCAGAGACAAAAGAAATTCATTTTGTGAAAAAATAAAGATTGGATGCTTCTGTGGAGTTAAATTTAAGACTTATGACGTGACTCACCAGAGAGGTGTGTGAAGGTGGGTGCGAGGGGGGGTACCACCACACTGTTTTGTAGATGTTGACGTAATGTACAAACAGAGCTGTAAGATGGCACACAAACAGGTGGAGCTCAAACAGGACGTTCCGGTCCACAGAGAGTTCCGGAATCTTACAGTGCTTCAGTGGCACCACCGTCTGAGTGGCCAACGGAGGGCTGGACATTCCCGTCCCGGATCCATTCCTGGTGACCGCACAGATTTGAAAACAGCATGTTAATTTAAACATCGGA
>NW_015555843.1:302602-308957 GCF_001515605.1 Sinocyclocheilus anshuiensis
AGGAGATAATGCACATTACCTCTTTTACAATGGCAGCAATTAGCCTGCGAGCCAGCACTATGATGGTGAACACCAACATATTATAATCAATGAGGTGGAAGTTCTGCAGAGACAAAAGAAATTCATTTTGTGAAAAAATAAAGATTGGATGCTTCTGTGGAGTTAAATTTAAGACTTATGACGTGACTCACCAGAGAGGTGTGTGAAGGTGGGTGCGAGGGGGGGTACCACCACACTGTTTTGTAGATGTTGACGTAATGTACAAACAGAGCTGTAAGATGGCACACAAACAGGTGGAGCTCAAACAGGACGTTCCGGTCCACAGAGAGTTCCGGAATCTTACAGTGCTTCAGTGGCACCACCGTCTGAGTGGCCAACGGAGGGCTGGACATTCCCGTCCCGGATCCATTCCTGGTGACCGCACAGATTTGAAAACAGCATGTTAATTTAAACATCGGAAGAGGATGCAACAGAACATTAGTTTGTTATGTGTAACATTATGCTCAAATGTGCCCCCACCTGGTTCGTGACCTCACACCTGTCACGGGTGAGCTTGTGGAGTGGTTACCGTTGCCAACGGAACCCGTCTCACTGCTCAGCGGAGAACGACAATATGTCGTTCTATTCGCTCCTCTTCTTCCTCCGGCCATTCCAGATCCACTCTTGCCCCTTCTCTCAATTTTTTTTGCACTTCTAGTTGGTTACGCTATAGATACCTGCAGGAAAACAAATAAGTTCTAAACACACTATAAGACTGTGTCGTGACAAAAAAAGAGGTCTTATGTATACTAAATCACTGTTTATGGAGGTTTTGTATTAAATACGCTACGCTAAAATGTAATGTTTTTGATATAAAGACAGTAATTTTTTTGCAAAATATGATTACAATTTAAAATGTTTTCTATTATATTTCCTATTTTAAAATGTAATTTATTCCTGTGATGGTAAAGCTGAATTTTCATCAGCCATTACTCCTGTCTTCAGTGTCACATGATCCTTTACAAATTATTCTAATTTGCTGCTCCATGAAACATGTCTTATTATTATAAATAAGATAATATATTATAATATAATATATATATTTTTTTTTTCAAAAGAACAGCATTTATTTGAAATATAAATCTTTTGTAGCATTGTAAACGTCTTTACTGTCATGTTTGATTCATTTAATGCACCCCTATATATATATATATATATATATATATATATCTAAAACACTTTTTAATGCTAATGTACCATGTATTGTTCATGACTATACCATAGGCTTATACAAGGATGTTTATTACCAGATATTTTCAGATGCTAATCTCATCATTGTTTTATTATACAAGAATTCATTGGCAAAGTGCATCTTCTAAATTTGGTTTTTGTGTGTCAATTCCTCTTTACAAGTAACTTAATGCTTATTACAGATACATTCTTCTACATCTTTGCTTACTGTTAATCATCACAGGTTGTTCAGAAGCTCAGAATGTTTGCAATAGCTACTACCATACTTATCTTGCTATTTCTGCAGTATTCAGGATGAATGCCTCCTGTGGACAGTATGCAAATTGTCTTAGTGGATGGAATATGTGGACAACCAACTACATTTGACAAATTAAAAATGCAAAAAGCATTTTTACTTGGACATGATGTATTAAACGCATATCTAATGAGATTATATGATAATAGGTTTTTTAGTAATCCTGTCCAAACAGATCCAGAGCACTGGGCACTGAATGAATTCATATACCACAATATTATTTTAAGACACTGTCAAGACACCATACCATGTTATTACAAGTAAAATCACGTTTAGTTTATTGTCATTTAGCAATATGGTGACACAAAAAGTAGCTTTACCAGGTCTGCAGGACAAATTATAGCCAGATTGGAAAAAATGTTGCAGATTCTTTTGGTGTAGACCCAGTATCCCAATATCACATTTGTGATGTCTGGACAGGTTTTAAAGAAAATTTGTTTGTTTTTAGATCCTTGCCAGTTCTAACATGATATTAATGTGAGTTACCAATACCACTGGTCTTGCACTGAATGAATTAACTAATTGTATGTTTGTAAACTCTTCCTCAAATGCCTCATATTGTAACTTTAGGCTACTTTCACTTGTGCCTTGGGCCTACGGTTGGTAACTTTCTTTTTAAGATGCATCGTAAGCCTTTTATGGCAGCAGTTATCAAACCAGTGAGAAGAACGTACTGTCACAAATCTGTGAAGGCTCAGATACCTTTTACTAAGCATGAAGTTTATATTTAACATGAAGATGCCTGAAATGTCTTTTTACACTTACTGAATCAAACCGGTTTGCATTGAGTCTGACTAAATTATGTTTTGTCATGTTGGGGCTCACTGCATCAGCAGATTTATCCCCAATGCATCATCCCCATGCATCACCACTGGACTCATTCACAGGACATTCATGTGCATGCAGCACTACTGCCTTGCCAATTCACTTGCCACAAACGGGTCTCACTATAGCAAGCCAAAATAATACATTTATGTTATGGTTAGTTTTTAAAGAAATTTTATCCTGCTTAAAACGAGGAATAATCTTTCCTGTTCGCTCTGGTGTTTTGCAGCCCTGCCTTTATTGATAGACAACTTTTGCGGAAGCGTTGCTGTGAAACATGTAGGTTGAAAGATGTTGTTTTTTGATTCTGAAACCAAATTGCCTTAAAATGCAACAAACATTTCTCGGGTCTGGTTGAATCTTAACGCCCATAGCAATAAATGCACGCTTGAATGTAAAACTGCGGCCTAGCACATAATCTAATTTCAAGAAATAGCAAAAAATCTCTTACCACTTTTAACGGCGGAGTTTAGTCCGGATAAGGCGACTGTGAGATTTAGGTTGAAACGCACTCAATACTTAAATACAGAATTAATTACTTTGGGATCGTAAAGGGTTTGTTTAATTTCTGACAGTAAACGCGGAGGACTCATTCTGTTGATGTTGTACCGCAGACGCACGCAAGCGCTTGGGGGAGGAGGCAAGCGTGCGTGCTTGCGTGTCCAGTGCGTGTGTACGTGTGTGTGTGTGTGTGTGAGATCAAAGCACACATCATGTTACACATTACACAGAACCGGTTTGGAAAGGTTAATGCATTCAGTGTATTACGCACATTCATTGAACATATTTTATTGCATAAAACAAAATAGCACGGATTCAAGCCATAACAATAGGCTAACATTTTTATTCAGTTTTGCTATTCCACACAATGTATATTATTAATGCTGTCTTATTTAATACTGTCATTAATTTATTAAATCAGTATTCTGTTATCATTTATATGCAAAACAATAAACAAATCTCCCTCCACAAAAGATACTCACGTGCCAGTTTCTTGTATTTAAATATATTTTAAATATTCTTATAATACTTGTAGCTAAATTCCATACACATACACCACTGTTTGGGGTCAGTAAGATTTATAAAAAAAATGTTTTTTTAATATTTTTATTCAGCAAGGGCATATTTAATTGATCAAAACTGATGGTAAAGTCACTTTTTTATATCATCCCACAACATTTACAAAAACTGTTTAAAAAAAAATGCAGTTCTTTTCAAACATTTCTATTCATCAAAATTCCTGTAAAAAATATTAATCTGTTTTCAACTTTAATAATTATAAGAAACATTTCTTGAGCACCAAATCAGCCTATTAGAATGATTTCTAAAGGATCATGACTGGAGCAATGGCTTTTGATAAGTCAGCTTTGCCATCACAGGAATAAATTACATTTTAGAAGAGAAAACAGTTATTCACAATTACAATTACTATTTTTATTGTATTTTTGATCAGATAAATTCAGCCTTGGTGAGCATAAGAGACTTTAAAGCTATCGAGACTTTAAATATTTGGAAGTTTTTTCCTAAATATTCTTGAACAAAATATTAAGTATGTGAATTAATGTTTTTTTTTTCCCCATGTGTCTTCTTATTGTGTTTTTGCATCCCTGTGGCGTTTTTCCCCTTTCTCTTGGTTGTTATTTATAATGCTGCTGTTAATTTTTCATTTATATATAAATTAATTCCTAAATATATATAAAACGCTCTTCACCTGTACACTGGTGTCTGCCCAAGAGGGCGGGTGTTGTTTGTCTGAAGGATCGCTCGGCTGCCCATTCAGAACGCAGGGTGCGCACCGGAAGATCGCTGCAGCAGCAGCAGCAGCAGCAGCACACGGGACCAAAATGGCGTAGCGCGCAGTCCGCTGCTGCAGCAGCGCAGCGGGGCCAGGCTCACCGAACATCCCAGAGCCTGGCCCGTCGTACTCCAACCGACGAGTATGATGGAGGTGGCTTTTAGTTTCAGTTCACTCGCTTCGAAACCTGCACGAGATCAGCGGAGACGGTAAGTGCACTAAGAGTGTTGACATGTACTACAGGAGCATGGCTTTGTCTAATCTTTGCGTAGCGGTTTCGCATTCCAGCACTTGCGTCACTAGTCTGTGCAGGAGTAGAGATGTACATCATTTGGTTGTGTATTAATATTCATTTTCACTGTTCTTTCAAGCACTTTGTCCTTTCCTTCCATATGTGCTCTAGAACTAATAACTACATTGTTAAATGGGAATGCAGATCTTAATTAACCTGCTTTGTCTTATCAAAACAGTGCCCTTCATATGTCAAATCAAGAAGAGAAAGGAACAGTCCTGAAAGGAACTCATGACCAGGTAGGTCAGTTTGTGCAGCAGAAATAACACAAGATACTTCCTTGTAGGGCTGGGTATTGACATTGATTTCATGAATTGCTTTGATTCAGATTCACAAGCTCTTGATTCGATTCTGATTTCATTTGGATACATGTCTTTTACAACTAATGTTGTAAACTGTACAAGGAACCCTGTCATTTGGTTCATTGAGGTTAAATGAACAAGTCCAAACGTTTTTATTCAATTGCTGTTTATTTTTAGCTATAATAACCAACACTTTAATAAAACATTGTATACAAACAAATGTAGTACATGCAAGTTGTGCTCTTTCTTTCCATGTTTAATATTAAAGATAGTCAAAATAGTATTTATTGTTTGAATTTTGTGATAAAATTGTCAGAATTTGAAAGCGGAGACCGTTTTAGACCAGTAACAGGGCTTATTGTGATTATTGGATGGCAGGTGTGCTACAAATAATGTTTAGTAAAGTTTTGTTCACGCATCAACATAAAACAGCATAGACTAAAAGATTGATCTTGGGATTTAAAAACTGATATTGGTTCATTAAAATAAAGATTAATTAAAATTAGTGCTGTCAATCATTTAAAAAAATTAGCTAATTAATCACATTTTTTTCTAAAATTAATCATGATTAATCCCACCTGACATTAAAGTTTTTAAATATACTTTTATATCACAATAATTTCACAATCTTCAAAATAAGAAACAACATAAAGACAGTATATATTTAATATTTGTTTAATTGCATCTTTTTTATGACTAAAGGCAAGTTTCACTTATACCAATACTACTGATCTCTACTGTCTCTATGAAATAGTTTTTTTTCTTTAATATTTAACCATTGACTATAGCCATTCAACATTACAGTAAAATTAAGAGCTATCAGTTTTAACATTTATTAGACTTTAAAAAATAACTTCTAATTTAAGTGAACTTAAAACAATCTTCACATAATGTCATATTTAGCTACCTGTGCCCTTCAGCAAGTAAGAAATATAGAGAAATTGAATAAAGTTATCAAACACTAAATTTTTTATTAAATATAGTTGAATCCTCAAAGCTACAAAAGTTATTCATTTCCTCTTTTTTTTTTCTTTTGTTTTTTGATTAACAGACATCACAGCAGCTGGGTTATTAGGTTATTTTGGCTGCTTTAAGGGCTGCTGCTGAACATGACACGGATCTGACACGCATCGTATTTTCTCACAACTCATTACTACCTTTTCTAAACCCACTTCAGGGCTTAAAGGGATAGTTCACCTTCAGTTGCTGGTCCCCATAGTGCATAGTGTTTTTTTTTTTCATACTATGGAAGTCAGTGGGGACTAGCAACTGAAGGTGAACTATCCCTTGAAGTCTCTACTAATGAGCTGGGGGGTATTCCAAAAAGCAGGTTATGTGACATACCCGGGTATGTTTAAGGGTAAGCAAGCGGATAAACTCGGCTTCCGGTTCCAAAACTGAAGGTAACTTTCAGGGTAAGTAAGTAGCCATAGCAACTTTTTCTCTGAACATAAAATGCTCTGCAGCAGGTTATGTTTCAGGGTTAGTTTACTTCAGAGTTATCAGCGCATGCATGACCTATTGATGAGACTCCAGTGGGCATGGCAGATTGTGCACAATATTAAATATTATTACAATATAGTTATATAAGTCACTTTCACTTTAATATATATATA
>NW_015555843.1:309074-314739 GCF_001515605.1 Sinocyclocheilus anshuiensis
GATATAATAAAATATTTACAAAAATGTGAGGGGTGTACTCACTTCTGTGAGATACTGTATATATATAAATATATATATGATATTATTATTAATATGTATATATATATATATTATATATATATATATATAATATATATATATATAATTGAAGTGAAAGTGACTTATATAACTTTATTGTAATAATATTTAATATTGTGCACAAAGTATGTAAATGTCCATTGAACAAAAGAAGAAAGAAGCAGTATGGTGCGCATTTTCTTAGCGTCCATTTCCATGGTGACTCGTCGCTCTGTTGAGTATGTATTGTGTGTTAACCGTGAACATACTCTGAGTTGACTGAACTTTCTCCTGGATGCTTTTTGGAGCCAACTCACCCAAGGGTTGGGTTAATCCCAAACAAGTTTAGGGTAAATGTGACGCCAAGTTAACCTTGCTTTCTGGAATATCCCCCTGAAGAGTTGAATCGGGTGTGTTAGATGAGGGAGACAGTGCTGGGCTGCTCCAGGACAGTTTTGAAAACCACTGCATTTCAGAGACATGTTCTTAAATGTGACTCCTATATAATGAATTTGCACAGTTCAGCGTTAATCGCCTTTTTGGTAACTTCATGACAACTTCATGATCAATATTGTCAACCCAGCCCTACCTCCTTGCCTTATCTGATCTGATTCAAATGTCCATTCTGTGCAGAAAAGATCGTCATGTCTTTGTTCTTCAAACTGCTCTCCATCCCGATAAGTTGACTTTCCTCCAGCGTTATTTCAGGGAAGTGTTTGTTCAACATACCAACTGTCACTGGTCTATGAAAATATCATCTCTGCACTTTGGAGACGACAACTGAAGTTGTTTTTATCCATGAAAGAACCATAAACTCATCATGTGTCCAAAAAAGTAACACAATTGTGCCACAGTAAAGAGCATCATCTGGTCATATTTGTTATAAATAAATCAAGTGGAGTACTTATATGTTGCAGGTTGTGTTAAAGTGAAGTGAAAAAGGAAATGGCGAAAGTGCACTTGCTTTGCAGGTAAAACAAATGTACATTTAAAAACGAAATCATGCAAGCAAGATAAAGTAGCTTCATCCAACAATTTTATTATCTGCAGATTAAGTGCCTAGACACATCTCTTTTGAAAAGCTTCTGTCTCTTGCTTGTCTATTTCCATGGCTTAGCTTTAAACCTACAAGTAAAGCACTACTTGGTCATTTATTTAGTCTTAAAATGGCTGAAAATTTAATTTCTGAGACAACAAACTGTAGACAGATAGCTGTTCTCTTAATTCAGAACTCATATTGGTGCTTTTGCAAAACCATGAATCATGTTTTCTGTGTACTTGAGAAACCAAGACCGACAGTGTGGCACACTGACCTGAGCATAAGCTTTATAAATTCCACAGTTAAACCTTTCTAGTGGGAGTGGGGTGCTAATGAGATGCAGGACATAATTAATTATAATTATTTTACTACCTCAGAACTTACCACAGCTCAGACCCACACTCCGATCAACCGATATTCACATGCTTTTCTCACGGTGATGTAAATAGAGTCATTGTCTGTCAAATGGTTTGGGAATCAGTTGGAAGAGGAGTGAGCATGTTTCTTTTCACTTTTTGTACATTATTATATTAATAGGTTTTGGGAATATCACACAAATCATATAGAGACCTTGAAGTTCACTGGTTTGACACTGGCGGCCAAAAGTTTGGAATAATTAAGTTTTGAAAGAAGTCTCTTCTGCTCACGAAGGCTGCATTGATTTGATAAAAAATACAGTAAAAACAGTAATATTGGGAAATATTATTACAATTTAAAATAACTGGTTTCTATTTGAA
This sequence comes from Sinocyclocheilus anshuiensis, assembly GCF_001515605.1. Lineage (NCBI taxonomy): Eukaryota > Metazoa > Chordata > Actinopteri > Cypriniformes > Cyprinidae > Sinocyclocheilus > Sinocyclocheilus anshuiensis. The sequence continues at coordinate 310,908 of NW_015555843.1, forward strand.
TATTAAAACATTTTTTTTTATTTATTCCTGTGATGGCAAAGCTGAATTTTCAGCAGGCATTACTTGGTGTCACATTATCCTTCATTATTGTTATCAGTGTAGAAAAAAGTTTTTGCTGCTTAAGATTTTTGTGGAGACCATGAGATATTTTTTACATGATTTGGGTAATAGAAAATTAACTGAACAGTATTTATTTGAAATAGATTTTTTTTTTTAACATCATTGTCCTTACTGTCACTTTTGATCAATTTAATGCATTCTTGTTGAATAAAATTATAATTTTTTAAAATCATACTTATCCTAGCTTTTAAATTAACTAAACAAGGAGGTGTATCACAGTTTCCATAAAAATATTAAGGAAGCAAAAATTGTTTTCAGCATTGATAAAAATAAGAAATGTTTCTTGAGCACCAAATCAGCATATTAGATTGTGTCTTGAAGGATCATGTGACACTGAAGACTGGAACAATGTATGCTGAAAATTGAGCTTTGCCATTACTGGAATAAATTACATTTTGAAATATATTAAATATTTAAAATTGTAGTAATATTTTACAATATTACTGTTTTTACAGAATTTTTTATCAAATAATAGCCTTGGTGAGCATAAAAACGTAAAATCAAATACATAAAAAAACAAACAAAAAAAGAATTATTCCAAAGGTTTGGCTGCCAGTCTCTATGAGTCCTACATGTTTTCCAAGAGAACATGTAGAGTGGAATAAACATGCCATTTTCATCCAGTAACATTCTCATGGTTATTATCCTCATTACGCCTGAAGAAAGGCAGTAGAATGGTTAAATGTTAGACCTTGGTCACAATGTTTTGAAATAGTTGTTAATAGTTTAGTATGTTTTAATGTATCACCTCAAATAGATTACGGCAAGTTGGTCACAGCCTGTGCTCGGTCCTCAGCTACAGTGCACTGTGAGCATAGGAATTTAACTTCATCTGTGTTGAGAAAATGTACCCAACTTTTGTTTTTGATACAGTAGTTTCTATCAAATGTATTGGTAGAAGTAAGAGTCTGTACTGAGTATGAATTTTCATGGGAGAAAGAGTAGTGAGGCCTCAGTGTGGGAAATGTGCAATATTTGTTTCTTTCCTTTGTCTTGTTTTGAGATGAATATGTATATTGTACAAACAAGTGACAAGTTGTTCGCAAAAACAACAAAATCACCAATGTCTTCCATTAAATAATGTATAGTTTCATCCGCTTGCTTTAGGGTGGCGGGATTTGTAGTGCCAGCATAAGCATGGCCATGCATGTACGGTAGCGATGCTTGCTGAGTTTAATAGTCATAGTGACTTTCAGTATATGCTATAATAAAGTTGTTTAGAAAATAAAATTAGGCTGATAATGATTTAGTTAATAACCACCATGGATGCAGCATCCACATCTCGATCGATTTGATTGAGGCGACTAGGCGAGTCATTGTGCTCACCTGTGCTGAGTTTGTTCATATTAGTTTTTAATCGACAAACACAGTTGTTTATTCACAGGTAATCACTATTAGTTAATAATAATGTATTGTAGCATGCTGAGGATTAGAAAAATGGTGGTTGGTATTGACATGCGGCTAGCCATGCTGAAATACATATATGTTTCATAAGCACTGTGTGAGTTTGTCCTAGTTTGTACTGTGCAAAATTAAGTTCTGGGCCCAAAATAGTTGACTCCGATCAAAATGACAGTCCCTAACGGGCAGGAAATTTGGCTTGCTGGCTTAGAAGATATTACAGATGTTGAAGTGAAGAGTTTAATTTGATACCTGTTTTAAGATAATTCCTTATTACGGAAACAAAACAGTAGATACTGAAATGCTATTTGGTCTGTAATAATCAAACACAAAGAAGACTACAGTATTCTCGTCCTGATTAGAAAGGGTAACCTAGAACTGTGTTTGTATTCATACCTCTAATATTACATTCTCCATCAGGTTATGGTGTCTCAGACTAGAGCTGTGGGTAGATTATTCCTAGTAGCAGAAACTTTAGATTTTCAAGTAGCATGTAGTATATTAAGTGGCATAAAGCAATTATCAAAGCATTGTAATGTAGATAAATACCTCAATGACTGGAATGCAAACTATATTTTTAAATATACTCAAAGATATGCAAGCCATGATGTGTATTAAGTTCAACGTTTAGAAGCAATAATTAGTTTATGCATGAATTATAGTGTCGGAATAGTTCAGTAGTGTTTGTGAAATAGAAATCTGTAGCATATTTGTGACAGTGGTAAGTGTTTGATCCAGAGCATCACATTGCTCATATTTCGTAGTACAGAACTAGCTCTTAACAGCCCCATTATTCATTGACACCAAATAAATATGTGAAGGTAACACCAAGGGTCTGACAAATTTTAAAGAACTTTTATATTTTGGACAGGTGGAAGAAAGTTGATAGGTAGTAAATATATATATGCAGGGCTTATGCCCTTCTATTGACTTTGCATGTTTACATACAAACCATTGTGGAACGCACATAAGCTGTATGTATATTTACAGCTTATTTTCATTAACAGGAATATGAGCAGTGTTTTTGTAGCAGTTTGTGACACTCTGATGATTCATTGTCTCAGTGAATCCTGGGTAAACAATATATCACAAAACTAAAAAGATCCATTGGGAATCAACTAGTATTTTTTAATAAGAGTGCAAAAAAACATTTGCTGATGCATGGTAGAAGTGGATAAGAAATGTTTTGTGCTGCATGCAATAATTAAACTTTGCTTGGACATATTTATGCAGAAATGTGATAAATCTATGAGTGAACCAATGTTGTGTTTTTCTTTTCAAATGCATGAAATCCCAAAGGTTTATCGCTACTGTAAATTATTCACAGATGTATTCATTAAATGTTACTTTTTTGGATTTGTGTATTGCATTATGAAAATGTAACAAGTCTGTGTTTCAAGAGGCAAGATACAGTAAGTTTTAGCAAAACCAACAAATGAGTTTAAATGGGATAAAATGAGAAGTTCTTATTCATGTTCAATGCAAATAGTGCAGAACATAAGTTTATATGCTTTGACCTGATTTGCGTTGCTGATTTTGCCTCTGAATGTGAAACTCTATGCTTAGTCTGATCTATGCACTACAGATGCACCCCGCATGGTTTTGTACAAAAAAGTACATTTTAGCAATAAAAAAAAGCAGCATGGTGCCAATCATAATCATGTGTTGATTTCTTTCTTTAGTGTTATTTTTTTCAATAGTGTAAGGGATTAGATTAGACATTTTCCTTTAATACAACATTATATACATTTATTTACCATTCTACAATTCCTTTCTCTGCACATAATGTAAATAAAGAAATACAATATGGTAACTAAGTTAATATTTCACACATTTTCAAAGAATTAAACTTATTCAATACATAATACAAAAATATATATACGTTATTTGCACGGTTACAACAAAACAACTGTACATATTCCATGCCTGGCATTTCTTTAGCTTACATTGTGTGTGCACAATTCTTTCATCATTCCCTCCAGAATCTTCACCTGCTTCAGCTGAGCTTCTAAATCCTGCTTCAGCTAGAAAGTGGAGAAAGAAAATTCACAATGTTCAACCCAAATGAGTTGAGCAGCCTATAATATAATTTAAAGGGTTAGTTCACCCAAAAATGAAAATTAGGCTGTGTTTTACTCACCCCAGAGCCATCCTAGGTGTATTTGACTTTCTTCTTTCAGACGAATCCAGTCGGAGTTATATTAAAAATTATCTTTGATCTTTCAAGCTGTTTAATGCCACTCAGCGGGTGTTGCATGCATCAGTCCAAAATAAGTTAAATAAAAAGCGCCCATCCATAAAAAAAAAAAAA
>NW_015555843.1:316629-326320 GCF_001515605.1 Sinocyclocheilus anshuiensis
CCATATTCAAAACGTAATAATCAATTTAATCTAGCTTGCGCTCACTGTTGTAAACGGAAGCAGCTCCGGGGGAATGACGTATGAGGCCGGCTTTGCGCATGCGCCGCTCAGAGGGGACGCACGCGAAAATGCAGCAGAGAGATCAAAACAAAACAACGGTCACTTATTAGAAGTACAAAACGAGGATTTGTAAAGAAGAATGTCAGAGGATTTCGATATAAGCCAAGAGGAGACTGGTTTTCCTTTGCTAAAGTAAGGAAACTTTGCTTCCTTGTCTCCTGTAAACAAACGTTGGTTTTCACGAGACTCGCCGGCGCATGCGCAGCGCTGACCTCTCATACATCATCAGTCCGGAACTGCTTCCATGTACAACTGTTGGCGCAAGCTAGATTAAAGTGATTATTACGTTTTGAATATGGATATTTTTCATTTATTTAAATGAGGGAAAACAAACTAAACTGGTATCGGCCAATACCGAACCCTAGGTATCGGAATCAGAGGCGAAAAAGGCGGATCGGAGCATCCCTAGTTTGGACTACAACATATATTTTCCGGGATTGGTGATATCACAAATACCGACAAATGGGACGAGACCTGGTTGAGCTGCACTAGAGAAGGCAACGAGTGTTATCACTATGTCGGAGACGCGCTAGCTTTCCTAAGGCAGACAAACTTAGAGTGGTTACAATAACCCGGGTTTAAATCGCACTCAAATTGATTTGATTTTGACGTAATATTTACACTGAAGCTCGCAGGCGGCTATGGTAAGGGGCGTGACATTTCCCGACCAGGCGCCGAGTGGTGCCAATCACAACACACACTGGCCCAGCTAACCAATCAGCACATTTCGTATTTCAGAAGGTGGGCCTTCATTTGATACAGGAACTATTCGAGCCGTTCATGCCAGACTGGGGAGAGAGGTTTTGTAATAATGTAAAATATGTGAAAAATAATGTGTTTTTCGAACAATCTAGTATGAGAGCCTGTTCTAGTACACCCCCAAAACAAAATAAAGACTTTGTAAAAGAGCATAATAAGACCCCTTTAATAGAATATAATGCTGATCCTGTAAAATAAACACTATATATGGGCATAAATACTCACCTCTTTAATATTTTTGTCCATGAGTCTGTGTTTGAAGTTGATTTTGGAGGCTTTGACACATGTGCCACTTCTTAGCATGTAGCTAAAACGTAAAACAAACATTTGTCAAGTGAAAAAAAAAAAAAATCAAATATTTTTTTCATCATAAAAAGTGATGAAACCATTAGAAAATAATCTGACTTAAGAATCCATCATAAAAGCTATTTTAAATGAATAGTTCACCAAAAAATAAAAATGTACTCGCTCTCAGGCCATCCAGGGTGTAGATGAGTTTATTTCTTCATCAGAACAGATTTTGAGTAATTTAGCATTACATCACTTGCTCACCAATGGATCATCAGCAGTGAACGGGTACCGTCAGAATGAGAGTCCAAACTGCTGATAAAAACATCTCAACAATCCACAAGTAATCCAGACGACTCACTTCACAAGAGATTAATTGATGGACTTGAGTAATATGGATATTGTGATGTTTTTATCTGCTGTTTGGACTCTCATTGTGATGTCACCCATAATGCAATGCTACATTTCTCCAAATGTGTCCTTAAGAGGAAACAAACACATCTACATATTGGATGGCCTGAGGGTAATTTTCAGCAAATTTTCATTTTGGGTAAACTGTTCCTTTAAAGAAATGCACTTCTGTTAGTGTGGACATTATTATTACAGACTACACCCACCAGTTTATCAGATCTTTTCGTAAACAGAAGAGATTTCTTAAAGCAGACAGGTGTTCTGGGGTGGAGTGAAGAACCAGGCCAACAGCACCATGGCAACCAGCACAGTTAAGGACTTGGTAGGTGCTACAGAGAGAGAAATCACAAGATGATGGGACATCCAGCACATGCATGGTGGACATGAGCTGCGGTAGTTGAAATCAACAGACAGCAATACTTACGAGAAAGCCAGATGACCATTCAAACTCATCTCCAGCTTTTTATTCACCCTCACATCCTCAGTAACTTCTGCAAAGGTAAAGTTTCAAATGGAGAGGTTATAACAAAACAGTCACACACGTGTGTCTTTTTCAAGAAGTATTCATGACTGCATCCATATCTGCACAATTTTGAGTCCGCATGCTTTCAAAAGTATTCCCAAACCATCTTACTCAGACAAATGATACTCTGAAGGCTCTGGACTTCCCCACAGATGCCGCGAGAGTCTCCAAGCACTGTGTTGCATGTCATGCATTGTAGGACACTGCAATTCCTATAGTCTACCATACAGATTTCTCCGTCCTTCACTGCTCTTAGCTGATCTGCAATTGAACTAGTCTGTGTCGAGTCACACGGACTGATATCATAAGAGCTTTCGTGAAAACTTCGATTGCTGTTCGACATTATTACATCCGCAAGTTTTGTCGTTCTTGCTCACACAAGTTCAAAAGACGCAACCACGTTAATTCGTTTGTTAGCTCGAACTTTGTGGCGCCCTAAACCGCTCACTCATAACCTGCCTTTGTCGAATCCTTTAAGCCAATCAAAACCAACGAGACATAAACGCCACTTCTTATTGGATGTAGTGCAGCATCGTCATATGCTTCTCACCCAATCATCTAGCGGAAATAGCTGTTTTTGAAACACGTTCATTTTCAAACGGCATTCCCACCTAAAGAAACCGAACCGTGTATCAAAGAGTAGTCAATTTCAACATTACAGTTATATCTGCTGTTTTACCATGGAAATTATCCACAATATGGATTTGGATTCGCTTAAATATGCGGAATTGCAGCGCCTCGCGAAAGAGGCTGGACTGAAAGCAAATATGAAGGTAAAACGCGTTTACTACGGTAAAGTGATGCAGTGATGCTTGCTTGCAGCCATTCCATGTGTACTTAACGACCTGTATTGTGTAAACTGCATGAGTAAAAGTAGATTTATCACGTATGTTTTTATACGGACGCTGTACTAAGTCAAGTATGGTAACTTTTCGTTAGGTTTTGGGTTATATTGTTGACGTTTTTGCGCTAAATCACAACCCTTTCATTTAATTTGTGCTTGAATGTTTTCTGCTTTTATTAAATACTCAGTTTTTACTTGTTTCTAGGCTGAAAAGCTGTTGAAAGCTTTAAAAGAACACTTTTCACAACATCAACAGCAGACGTCTGAGAACGTGAGTATTTTTATTTTTGCATTGTCAACCCTCTACGCACACCTTGGCAATATACCGTAATCGCCATTGGCTAGTACATTTTTTTGTTTAACGTTACTCGCCAGACTGATACACTATTTTACACACACACAGACACACACGCGCGCGTTTACTTAGCTATCTAAATGGGGACATTACATAGACTTCGATTGTTTTTATATACAGATAGTTATACACTTTTTAACCTAAAGCCACCCCTAACCCTACCCCTCACAGAAAACTTTATGCATTTTTACAATTTCAAAAGTAAAAAAAAACGGTTTACTTTATTTTTATAACAGTTTTACAAATGAGGACATCCACAAATTGAGGTTTTTGCCGATTTTGTCAGGTTTTTCTCACATTTGGGTACAAATTTGTCCCCAAAATATGGTTAAGTATACACACACACACACACACACATGATTCCACCCAATCAGCTTATCTTTGTAAAATGGAACAGCTTCTTAAATAACTGAATGTGCACTCTTAACTTCAGCCATGAGAGCTGTTCGCGCATTAGCTCCGCCCACTGCCGAGAAACCGGCATATCTTCTGCTTGTTCTTAAAAGCTGAATAATTCTAAATGAACTTTTTTACATGTACATGTTACATGTTTACAAGACTCTCACTCTCTCTCTTTGCACGTGTGAGAAACACAGCGCTATCAGTAAAGCGACGGCGAGTCGTGCGCCTTCACACTAGTTTATGGTACGCCAGGTGCGCTGCGTACTACATACTGCGCATTCATTGAGTACATGACATGATCCATTGAGCGCATCCAAATAGTACAGATCGCTTGACGGAGAGCGAAACTCTCGCGCTCAGTCAGCGTGTTTATCGAGTGAAAATCTGTGTTGAACGCCTCTCACACACATACTGGCGTGTAAAATCTAAGAATTTATTAGCCAATGGCTAATGTTATACGTTATTTAGTCGCCCAGAGTAAGATTTAGTCGCATATGCGAGTGATTTACTCGCAATGTAGAGGGTTGATTGTCACCATAGTCTTTCTGAAATGAGAAGAATTGTTGTAACAGAATTGCATTGCATTGATGGCAGGGAAATGATGCAGCCACCGTGGACGCTCACGATGCTGTCTTAGCGGTGGACGAGCAGGGCGCGCACACTGTAAGGTTTGTGACCGAGCGCCGAGGAAAAGGCCGCACCGCTAAGAGAAAGCTCAATGACTCCACACCTGTCACTGCTCAGGTATTCATGAGCATATGTACATTATTTTCAATCCAGACTGTTTCATCTTTTACTTTTAGCTATTATATCTAAGTCTTGGGTTTTGTCATTCATTTTTTAATATGTAATATTTAGACTGAAGAAAAGCCGGGAAAAGAGGAGGGCCGAAGGGGCTCTAAGAGGAGGAAGGTGTCCTCAGCCGAGGACACACAGACTCCAGTTCAACCTGAAACTTCGACTAAAGAAGATCCTGTGGAGAAAGGTCTAGAATCTGGGAAAACCAATCTAGACTCTGAAGATGCTCCTGCAGAGCCAAGTGTTAAAGGTTAAAACCGCTTTGATTTTAAGTTGTTCATGTAGATGTTATTAATTAACCTTATAATTAAGATCTAATAGATGAGAGAGATAAGTTACCTTTTAATTTGTTCCTGCACAGTATGTGTGGTGTTCACTATTAAAATGTATATCTTGCAGGTGTGGGGAGAAGAACAGTGGGTAAAATCCCCCGTCTTGAGGGTCTGATGAAGAGAAAGCCTGCGCTGCGGCCGACAACTCCTAGTAATAAGATCCTTCCAACTTTATACACTAAAACAAAATATATTTTCCAGTTCCTGTACTATTCAAAAGACAGTTTCTTGTTCTTGTTTAGTTCATTGTTTCACTTGAGCTTATTTAACATATGTAACCAAATATTCTGAGCTCTGCCCTTGAGTAATGTGTTTGCAAATCACTCTTCCCCAGACTTCAAGAAACTCCATGAGGCTCACTTCAACAAGATGGAGTCCATCGATTCTTATGTCCAAAGGAAGATCAAACAAATGGAGGTGTTAAGGAATTCTGTCAAGGAGCTGAAGGTAAAAATAGAGTGAAACCCTGGCCTATCAAATAATAATAACCAGTGTTATTGTCATTAAAGGGATAGTTCACACAAAAAAAAAAAAATTATTTACTCACCCTCATGTCGTTCCAAACCTGTATGACTTATTTTATTCTATGGAACATAAAAGAAGATATTTTGAACAATGTTGGTAACCAAACAGTTTTGGTTTCCATTGACTTCCACTGTATGGGGAAGTCAATGTAACTTTTGTAAACAAAAAAGTTTGTTAAAATTACAAACTGGAAAAAAAAAAAAAAAAAAAAAAAAAAAAAAAAAAAAAAAATATATATATATATATATAACTGACACAAAAAAAACTGAATAAAAGCTAATTCAAAATATGATTAAAAAAAACTAAAATAACACTGTTTTGAACAGTGTAGTTTGTTCCAAATGTTTTCTTTATAAGTGGTTTATTTATTTTTGTAATTTCAGACTGTGTCTGAAAAGACGCTGATGAAATCGGTTGAAACAAAGGCTCAAACTGTAAGTCACCAAACAGCTCGAATATCAGCTGTAGTATCAGTCTGTGTGTCTTCACGATTCACTGTGAATTCACATACACCCTTATCAAGTTATGTGTCAAATAGTGACATCTTAATAAAACTCTGGAAAAAAATCCAGAATCTCACATCTTGTTAAATGAGAATTTAAATCGAAGACTTCGACCTGAATTATAAGCAAACTTTGGTATTGTCTCCCTTTAGAAGGTGCCTGCTAGCCGAGTGACTCTCTTCAGTCCTGGAGTGCAAGAGAAAAAAACATTGGCAGAAAAATGCAGGCTCACTCAGCAATCTGCCAGCAAGTCCGCTTTGAAGCACAGCGCCACCTTCAGGCCAACTGTCCTCACCACTAATAAAATCAATGTTAGGTAAATACATCAATGGGCTCTAATTAACTTATGTTTATAATGCTTTTAGTATTGAAATTGAGGTGCTAAAGCCAAGCATTGTGGTGTTTAAATGGAAAATAATTTATTAATATATAACAAATTTCTACAGCTGTACTTAAATGTTGACTTATCACTTAACTGCTGCGTTTCCATCTCTAGGTTCTCGCAGACCACTCACGATAACGAATATAAGCTTTCGCTGGTAAAGACTCCAGGTCGTATGTCTCCTCTCATCCCTCTTACTTCCACTCCAGGGAGGAAATCTGATGTTCATACCAAACCTGAACTTAATAAAAGTGTTGGTGCCATTAAAACACCTGGTAAGAGGAATGCCATTACACTGCGCTAGTCATTTATTAAAAAAAAAAAAATTATGACTTTTTTTTTTTTTTTTTTAAGGAGTTACTCCATTTGTTTTTAACGGGAACAACAGTATGTCAGTCACCCCTAGTATGACCAAGAAGAATGCATTTGATCTGAAGGCCAGTCTCTCTCGTCCACTCGCCTACAAACCGCACAAAGGTATGTCCACACTCAGACAAAAATATGAATTAAATGCCCAGAACTAACATGTCAGGCAGTGCTTCCTTGAATTGAATTGTATCTGCTTGCTATTCATTGTCGTCTTTTATCTCTGCAGGAAAACTGAAGCCTTTTGGAGCTCCACAGGAGAACACAGCACTGAATAAATCTGAGACTATTCCTTCACACCAGAAAAACTATAAACAGCACCAAGTTCAAACCAGGTGAGGGACTTATTTTAGTTGTGCATTGATTGGTCACTACTGTTCAAAAGGTTGGGGTCAAATTTTTTTTTAAAAGAAATTAATACTTTTATTCAGCAAGGATACATTTAATTGATCAAATGTGACAGTAAGGACTTTTACATTCTTACAAAAAATTATATTTCAAATAGGGCTGCACGATAAATCGCATGCGATATTTAACGCGCATCTTGTCAGAAAGCCGGTTCTGTAATCAGCGGTAACGATTTATCGTGCAGCCCTAATTTCAAATAAACGTTCTTTTGAACTTTATATTCATCAAAGAATCCTGAAAAAATGTATCAAGATTTCCACAAAAATGTTTCTTGAGCAGCAAATCAGCATTTTAGAGTGATTTTAAATAGTAATAATATTTCACACTCTTACTGATTTTACTGTATTGGTCAAATAAATGCAACTTTAGTGAGCATAATTTAGATAATTAGATCTAACCGACCCCAAACTTTTAAACTGTAGTGTACATTTGAATTTATTGTGCCTCATTGTCTTAAATGAAATTTCTCCACATTGAATATGTTTTTCCTTTTAACTTTCAGAAAGGAGCGACGTGCCAAGCACACAGAAGACCGAAAAACGAAGAAAGAGGTGATGTTGGGTGCTAGACGAGGTCTGGTCATGGTCTAACTCCAGTGTTTTTACTGTTGTTATTTTAGACACTCAGTGTACATGTTTAGCTTTTGTCTGTTTTATTCCAAACTTTTGTACATATTTTGCTCTTCTCTAAACGCTTTTTTTATTTTTTTTGCTAGGTCATCCAACAAAAGCTTTCATTTTTTAAATCCATTTATAGATATGTTTTATAGTTTTTAAATTGTTTTTGATTTATGTGTGAAAAGAAAGTGTTTGCCTCTTATGCATTTTATTTAGTATGAATGGTTATTTGCACTGGGCTTCAATTTATTGTAAAGACAAAAACAGTAAAGTCACTCAAAACATTGGTCACACAAAATGTTTATTTGAACTTGAGCGATATTCATAAATTATCATTTTGTACTACTTTGTCTTAAATGTGGTTATTTTGTGTGTGTATATGTGTAAAAGATTTCAGCCTTCAAAAAATGTCCAATTAAGTTTTTTTTATTAATAAAGCTGTGTCTGTCTGTTATCTACGATTGCTGAATCTTGTTTAATCCAACTAGACCTCTGGGTTTCTCTTGTAAAGCTCATATGCAAACTCCTCTGTGTGGGCAAGGTCGTTGCACAGACCAATGAAGTCAATCTCAAGCTGAAATGGGCCATCTGATTTATCCCCCAATGTAAAACCAATACTCTTTACCTAAGGACACACAAAAGATTTGATTTAAGAGTCTAAAGTATGTTATAATGAATTTGCATCACAATGCAATATATCATCAGAGAAAAATAACAAATATTAAATGCTCATATCAATTACTAGATAAACTATGAGGACACAAAAGCTATGCTGACCTTGTCTAACCAGAGGACATGCTGGTCATCTTGTATTCTTCCCCGGCTGGAAAGGAAAAACTTGGAGAACGGGATCTGTAAAAGTGTTTTACAATTAACAGATACGTTTCGACTAAATTTTACTGTCATTCAAATGTTTGGGGTTAAGATTTTCTTAAAATGATTCTGAATAATAAAATTTAGAAGAGCAGAATTTATTTTAAATGGGAATTCTCAGTGTTTCTGTGCTGAATAATGTGTTGATGTTCAGTTTCTTAAGACCTGCCTTGACATCCTGCCAGTAGGGTCCCCCTCTAGTGTAGAGGAAGTAACTGTTGATGTCATCTCTCTGATGAGAAAAAAAGGTCTCAGCAGACACATTTATCATCCACGGTCTTCCATCTCCCCGGATACGAATATGTAACGTGTTGAAACTTGACCAGTCATACTGCTTTTTTCTGTCAAACGAGGCCTGCAACAGAAAATTATTTTAAAGGCCAATTTACATGTTATTGCTCCTTTACTGCTCACTTTAAATGCATGTAAATTGATGCAAACAACCTCTAAAGCTTAGTTTCTCAACACTTGCTCCCTTTATTATGTAACATGCAACTCATGAATTATAGTGTCTCAATGTACTTTTCTTTATAAATTGTACAATTCTAAATTGAAAACACACCTATAGACTATGGAGGACCAAACCTGCAGAAATTAAAAACGAATAAATATATAGATAAATAAATAAATAAAATGACAGGAAAATAAATAAAGGAATAAATGACTTGATAAAAACAAATATAGTTCATTTGTAATTAAATTTAACCCTGAATTAATTTTTGAATTACTTTTTCCTTTATGTATTATATTATTTTATGTATTTATTTTTGCATTTATTTTAATTTAATTTATTTATGTATGCATTTATTATTTTTTATTCCCACGTGTATTTATTTCCAGATTTATTTATTAATTTATTTCTTCTTACTTTTCCGTGTGCAAATGAGGGAGGCGGTCCTTGCGGAGCTCCGGTGAATCATTGGTTGAGAGCTCACGCAGAAGCGTCAGATCAAACTAAAGATAGAGATCGGAGTTTGTGGGATCGGCTGTAGAGTTGCAAGATATTTTCACAGATTCACGTTATGTCGAATTATTTTATAGCGACTGAATTCACCTACTTATCCTGACAGTTTCGTAATTAAGTCTAGTTTGATGACGCCTCTAGACACACTTGGTAGAGGTTTCTAAGGCTTGTGTTCATTTTGTAATTACAGAGAAAACACAACCAAAAGCATTAAGTTGATC
>NW_015555843.1:326361-327004 GCF_001515605.1 Sinocyclocheilus anshuiensis
CATAAAGTTGGGTTGAGGTTGGATGTTCAATATTCGCAAGTGTAGGGACCGTCTCTAAACTTACATACGACATACGATATTTATTCAAATAAACTGTCAAATTATATCTAAATATTGCTAAATATACCTGATTCGTAGATGAACACTTTACAGTTGGTTTTGTGACTGTAAGTCATTCTCTTCAAATGCTATTGAAGTTACAATCATACCAAATACCAATGTAACTTTAGAGATGCGAATATAGACATCAACTGCCTGTGGGCCGTGATTCCAAAAAGCATTAAGCATTGGAGTAGACCGTAGGTCTAACTAGGTCCTTTGGTGCAACTGGTTTACGATTGCATTTAGGCTCACAATGCTTTTGGGAGTCACGATTTTCTCTGTGTAATTCGACATAATAACGTTAATCTGTATAATGTGAATCTGTGAAAATATCTTGCAACTCTGCAGTTTGGTCTGACGCTTCTGCGTGAGCTCTCTCAACCAATGATTCACCGGATTCACCGGAGGACCGCTTCCCTCATTTCCATGCTGCACACGGAAAAGTAAAAATAAATAAATGAATAAATTGAATAAATAGGAAATAAATACATGTGGGAATAAATAAATATAAAAAATAAATAAACGCATGAATAAATACATT
>NW_015555843.1:327681-334549 GCF_001515605.1 Sinocyclocheilus anshuiensis
ATAAGTAAATAAAACTTAAAAAGAATAAAAATAAATGTAAAAATAAATACAGAAAATAATACATATAGGAAAAAGGTCATAAAAATAAATTCAGGATTAAATTTTATTACAAATGGACTATATTTGTTTTTATCAAGTCATTTATTTCTTTATTTTCCTGTTATTTATTTATTTATTATGTCTGCAGGTTTGGTCCTCCATAATAGACTACCAAAAGTTTGACTTTAGGAGTTTAATAAAGATATTATTACAAGGATGCATTAAATTGATCAAAAGTGACAAAGACATTTATGTTACAAAAGTTTCTATTTTAAATAAATACTGCTCTTTTGAACTTTCTATTCATCAAAGAATCTTATAAAAATCAAGGTTTTCACAAAAATATTAAGCAGCACAACTGTTTTAAACAGTGATAATAATAAGAAATGTTTCTTAATATGTACCAAATCAGCATTTTAATGATTTCTGAAGGATCATGTGACACTGCAGTCATGGCTGCTGAAAATTCAGCTTTTCCATCACAGGAATAAATTACATGTTAAAATGTATTAAAATAGAAACATTTATTTTAAATCGTAATAATATTTTTGTTTTTATGTGTTTTTAATCAAAGCCTTGGTGAGGATAACAGATTTCTTAAAAAAAAAAAAAAAAAAAAAAGTAAACTTTTGAATGCTAGTGCAAATCCAAGATTCTGTCTAAACCTTGTTTTTCATGCAATTTTTACAGATCTTAAACAAAGGAAATATAATTTTAAATGGAATAAGTCATCATATTACAGTTTCATCTACACTTTTCCATAATATTAAAAAAAAATATTGGTGGCTATCAATGTCCTGTAGAAAGATTAGTCATTATTAACCCATGCAGAAATAAGAAAAGAGGAATCAATAAAAGAGAAAGAAAGTGAGAAAGTGAAGTGACGTGTGGCCAAGTACAGTGTCCCATACTCGGAATTTGTGCTCTGCATTTAACCCATCCAAGTGCACACACACAGTAGTAAACACACACACCTTGAACACACACCCGGAGCAGTGGGCAGCTATATTGCTGTGGCGCCCGGGGAGCAGTTGGGGTTCGGTGCCTTGCTCAAGGGTCTCACCTCAGTCTGGTATTGAGGGGGGAGAGAGTGCTGGTAATTCACTCCCCCCACCTACAATCCCTGCCAGACCTGAGACTTGAACTCCCCCCACCGACAATTCCTGCCGGTACCGAGACTCGAATCCGTAACCTTCAGGTTACAAGTCCGACTCTCTAACCATTAGGCCATGACTGCCCACAAGTACAAATACATAAGACGTCTAAAAGATGATGAACAAGAAATCGAATTATAGATCAGATGGAGAGATGTTGGATCTCGGCACTGACCAGGGGTTGTTTGGCGCGCAGAGTGCAGTATCCACTGTATCGAGTCTCTCCATCACGGGGAGGCGTGGAGCACAAGGTCCCATACAGCAAACATGTGCTGTTGTTCTTGCCCAGTTTGATGTATGCCTCACTGCGACCCCCAATCTCCTGATCCGATGACACCACCCACTGATTGAGACTCTCCGGTCCACGGAACTCCCACTGGACACGTGTCTGTTCCAGCATGTGCTCTATTAACGGCCTTCCTTCAGGTCCAGTCCAGCGCTGGACAAACTCATCCTTCAACAACCCAATGTGCTTCTTGATACCCTCCACACCTTTGGAGAAATCAAATTGTATCTTTTGCCAGGGCCAACGGGTGTCTGGAGGCTGGCCTGGTCTGCGGTAATCACGCTCATAGATGCTCCTGGTGCTCAGTATAACTGAGCATCTGAGGGTAGATGGCAATAACAGAGTCTGTCTGTGAATGACACCATAAATTCCAAACAGAGTTTTTAATGTTGTCTTTGACATAGCCATTTGCTAATTGTAGCTCTTGCGATCAGATCAGGCATCCAGTAGAATCCTGAAAAAAAATGAAAACATCATATTTAATTAAATGCCTTTTTTTATTTACCATCATATATCATGTCAGTTGAACTTCTGGATTCAAATGTTTTTTACTAATCCGAATCAAAATGTCTATTATCTAAAGCAGGGGATTTCAAACAAGGGGTCTCAAGGAAGTGACAGGTGGTCCATGTTCATTTAATCATTAGTAGCCTTTTGTCAAATCATTACACTGCAAGGTGGAATAAGAATTTATTTCTACAAGTATTCAGTTATGGATTAATAATCCAAAATAGCAAGAATAAATAATTGAAATCTTTAGTTGCTCTGTGGCGTGGGTTTGGCCACGGATCTCCAAATATAATCATCCTCATGCAAGGGACTCCCATCCCAAAATTTAAAAGGCAAATAAATAGTTTCTAAATGTCTATATAGTCTAAAATAATTAGATAAATAGTACAAGATAATAAGAAAATAATTATTATAACAACAACACTTAAGATTAAAATAAGTAAATAATAAAGATAAAAAAAATACAAATTAGATTTAAATGAATTATAAAAATATATATTTCACAGTACAGTACTAGAGTGAGCTTTTTAAAAAACACTAAATATTACACTTAAACACAAAATATTTTCCAAATAATATTTTAAATTGGTT
The DNA here is from genome assembly GCF_001515605.1 of Sinocyclocheilus anshuiensis. NCBI lineage: Eukaryota > Metazoa > Chordata > Actinopteri > Cypriniformes > Cyprinidae > Sinocyclocheilus > Sinocyclocheilus anshuiensis. Next base: position 330,262 of record NW_015555843.1, read on the forward strand.
TATGGCATTTCAATGTAAATTATTATTATACTATTATTATAAATTAGCATAAATGAGGTCTTTATAGCTGAAACTATATGGCTGCCTTTTAAATCACAACGGCACATAATAAATGTAGATAGCCCCTGGATATCTTACAGTCATCTCTTTTTGTTGCAAACCCTTACACGTTTACTTGAATGAGCAATAGGAATAAATCTCCTTTGACTTTATGACATTCACAAGTCAACAAGAGCCACTGCGTGCTGTTTAGTGACAGTTACATGTTACAGCTATGTTAAAAAACCGAGTGTAACCACGTTTATCATAGTTGAAAATTCATAAATGAATGAATAAACCTAAAACATGGCTTGAAAAGCAACTACGTCTAACTACTCGTTTGTGATACTCAAACATGCCATTACGGTCCGTCATATAATCTGTCCTTACCTGGAACAAGCACACGTGCTTATGGTCCTACCGACAACAAATATCTCTCGCAGTTGATTCCCGCGCACATCACATTTAGCGATTAACAAATACCATTATGATTTCCGCCAATTGTATGCATATATATATATAAAGTATAATTATTAGATACAGTACATTTCTGATGCTGTATATGTAGTCGATGTTTATGGGAGTGATGTGTGCGCATGCGTGGTGTAGCTCTAGCGCCTTTGTGTGGAGGAGTGCGGCGCTGCTGTTTAAACACACACACACAGGGGAGCCAGGCAGCTAACCATGGTGAATGTAAAGAAACGGAAAGGTCGGGTCGTGATTGACTCAGACTCGGAGGATAGTGCAAGCGGTGATAATTTGGATCAGGTAGGAATATCATTCATGTGAATGTGATCCAAAAACCTCGCTGTTTACCGATCTCTGAGACGCTAAGGTGTCACAGAACTGTATGTGTGTCTTGAAGTCCCAATGCTAAGTGATGTGGGAAAGCTAGCTGGTTAGCAGTGGCCTGTATTGTGGCGTCGTGTAGGTTTTGAGACAACTACACCTGAAATTTACATATTTGACGTGCTTTTTATTGTTGCCTGCAGCACGGGGGTAATTCGGCTTTACAAAAGTGGCCGCGTGCGTTTAGAACCTTTTCTGCCTCATGACGTCACAGCACCGCGGCTAAACTTCTATTTCGGTTGTAGCTGTAGAAATATGACGAGAGACTAGAGCGGACTGAAGGCTCTAAAACACGTCCCAGGAAGCAGCTTTTTAATTGGGCAGTTAAAGTCACATGATACTTGAAAATAAGAATATGGGGACATATTCAAGTAATAAAATGTACTGTTTTGTCAAAAGAGTTCAAACCAGATGTGTTTTATGATGTGCTATAAACGGCCAATGGCCATTTGGCCATTGCTTTTTTTCTCTTAAAGTTACTTTTTATTTTATTTTAAACATTCCATTAGACAAAGCATAAATAATAAATTGATCTGTGCCATGTCAAGCAAAATTAAAATGTTTTAATGTTGGTATGTCGGGTATCAGGGTTGACAGTTTTACAGTTCATTTAGGCATTAGAAGCATTTGCTCTTTTTACAAATACTCCGTTTTGAATTAATGATCAAGCAAGTAAAAAAATAATGTAATTGAAAATTTCAGTTGCTCTGTGACCAGAGTTTTAAATCTTTTAGCCATGGACCACAAAATACAATCATCCTTGTGTGAGGGACCCCCATCCTAAAATGTATTTTATATACGGCAATTCGGCGTAAAGCAATTGTTCGTTTTTAGTTCGTTTGAATTTCCCCTCTTTTCCTCGCTTTACTTTGCTTTTAAATAGCTTAAAAGCGCCATGCACATTTTACTTTCACTTTCGAATTAGTGGCAGTTCGGCGTCAATTGCTTGAATGCACCAACAAAATACAACGTCAAACTCACTTTAGCATATATATAAAACATAGAGCTTTTATTAACAAAACAAATAAAAATACACCATGCTATAGGGCATGCTATGCCTAATATAAAATAACAAATAACTTACATAAAGTGTAAATAGGTATACAAAACTGGAAATAGGCTAAGTAAACATGTATAATATATAACCAAATAAATAAGAAACGTAGAATGTTTATTAGCAAAACGAGTAAGAAAGCTTGGAGGCACGGCATACAACTTTATGTAAAAAAAAAAAAAAAACGACACAAAGTTTAAATAAAGTAAAAATCAGCAAATAATGTGGAACCAATTAAATAAGAAACTAATGTTTAAAAAAACTTCCAAAATCACCTTAGATAAACGGCAAAAGTCAACAGGTTTTTCAAAATCCAAAATATTGCCAAACAGGCGCTTTTGCATCTCGTTTCGAAACTAAATCATCCGCGATCGTCTTGTCTGTCTCACCTCACTCTTCTTGTCAGTCAGCTTGACTCACTCTCCTCACTGGATAAATGAAATCTGATCTGTGATGCGACTGTCGTTCGGCACGCTGCATTGAGTAGCCGCGTTCAGTTTTTAATTGTAGTGTCTTTTATTTTACTTAACTAAATGATTTTTATTGCTATAAAAAATCAAAATGACGGTGGGGGTCGGTGCCGCGGTGGGCAAGTGACATAACCGGTGTTGCGGCTTAACACCGGTATCACCGTCAGCACCGTCTATCGCGGCAAGCCTAAAAGGCATCTATATATTTTCTTGTATAAAGACCCAATTTATTCTGTGAAAAAAATATAAATGTCTAAAATATTATTTGGAAAATATTTGGTTTCTATTAAATTACAATATTGCATTATTTTCTACCACCTATAGTACTGAACTGTTTATTTTGTCTGTTTATTTATTTGATTATATTTTATTCATTTTTTATTTATTTTATTGATATCTAATTTATTCACATTTTCAATCAAATTGTTATTCTATTTTTTAAATTTAGTTATTTATTTACCTATTTTATATAATGATAATTTGGTTATTTTCATTCTGTTATGTATTTAGTGTTAGATTTTACACAGTTTTTCATTAAAATTTCCCACAGACACCCTAGCACTCCCTTACAGTCTCCTGGGGTCCCCGGACCCCATTTTGAAACCCCTGCTCTATGGTGAACAAATTAATTTGAACCATGATGCGCCCCCTATAGGCAGCACTCCCTAGTGCACATCTCAACAACCTGTGCACTTCATTTTCATTTCACTGGTGTTGACAAATTAAGGAGCTAGCCAGCTAGCAGCCAAACAGATCACAACACAAACACTAACCGCAGTGTGATTACTGACACCTATACAGAAATGCAAGTGTTTTGGAGTTGCATGCATATGATATGCTGAGAAGAATGCTAACAGATTAAATAAGTACCATTGCCCTCAAACACTAACATAATTGGACTAAAAACCCCATTCTCAGTGGAGTTTGACATCTGTCTGTGCATTAGACCCTATTTAGCCATATAGTTGTTGTCAGAGCATTGCCAGTGTTGGATTATAGCTATCCCAAATCCCACTGTGTTATGTATTCTAGTACTTCAGGATAAAATATAAGCAGACACCCTGACAGGCACACTCACAGGTCACTATTCAAGTTCATTAAAAAGATAGGACAACTGCATTTGTTCTTCATAAAAGGTGTACAGCATTATTTTTGCCACACCTGCCCTACAAGCATTAAACATTAAGCAACATTTTGTGGAGGAGGACATATTCCATCATGCCAACTTGTTTTTTCTTTTCTTTTTTTTTAATGAACAACAATAAGAGGGCATTCCCCAAGTACAAAGAATCTAACTTGGTGCTTGAGAAAAATTGTAATGGTAAATCTTCTTCTGCTTTTTGCAGGAACTGCTGTCTCTTGCCAAGAGAAAGCGTGTGGATTCTGATGAACAGGAAGAGCCTGTTAGTAAACCTGCCGCCTCCACAGACTCTGAGACATCAGACAGCGATGATGAGGTATAAAGCTTTTCTATTATTAAATGTTGGTGCTGACTTTTTGGATGTTCTCAGTGCAATTAGTAGGGTTGGGTATCGTTTGAATTTTATCGATTCCGATTCTTATCGATTCCTAGTTTCGATTCCAATAAGATAAAAAATCCAATATAAAAAAAATTAAGTCAAACATTTAGATGTCAAACATTTATTCTGTCTTTTTACAAAGCATTCTGTTGCAGCTGAATAACATGAGCAAAAATCAGCAGCCTACAGAACACTGCAAGAGGAATTTTGCCTATACTTAAAAAAAAAATACCACAGCAAAAAACTAGATTAATATAAATTTCAAATATTAAAGTGTTAAAGACAAGTAAACAGTCAGTAATAAGATAGGAACAAACAAATCAATTAGCAATATCATAAATAAATACAACTGAACA
>NW_015555843.1:335473-336790 GCF_001515605.1 Sinocyclocheilus anshuiensis
CTGTACATGTGTGTTTTCTTTCTCATCTGTCTACGTTCACTTAAGACAAAAAACGGCTGTGTTTATGATGATATACTGATGTAGTTTTCTGCATATTGGTCGACAAATATGAAAGAAGTCAGTTTCGGCCTGGAACAACCTTTTCTACAGTGGAAATACACGGAACGGTTCGAGAACGGACACAAACCGGGAACCCGTACCGCGACCTCTGTTCTTTGTGCTCGCGCTTGCGCTTCGTGTGCGCAAGTTCTTTCCATTCCTGCACTTAAATCGCATTCACTTAAATCTTTTTTAATCACATTAAAATGTGAACTCAGGAATCGTTAAGCAGAATCGAAATGCACGCGTCTTATCGAATACCCGGTTCTTGGAAATTTGGAACCGGTTCTAAAATGGAACCGGTTTTCGATACCCAACCCTAGAAATTAGACATTTTGGATATTCAATACTAGGGCTGTGTATTGGCAAGAATCTGGCGATACGATACGTATCACGATACATGGGTTGCGATACGATATGTTGCGAAACTGTAAGCAAGGCGATATATTGGGATATTTCTTATTTTAGGAATAGGATATATTTATTATATTACATTACACTCCATTACATTATAGATAGAACAAGCCCTTTAGTCCTGAGAATCCAGATTCACTTCTTTGCAAAGGTTTGTAAAGGCAAAACATGATGCAGAACACAGTGGGATCTGCATTTGCAATAATCAGCCCCTGTAACATTCAACGTTATTGAACCACTTTTTGTGCAGTACATGTCAAGGGGGAAAAATTTTAAGTGCTTGCAGGATCCTTTAGTTAAATGTATAATATGTATTTTATAAAAAGACCATATATTTTTTTAGACCCTGCTTTAAAGGTTCACATTTTAACTTTACAATTGTAACATACAATTTCATAACATTTTGATCTGAACAAAATAATTACATCTGCTTAATATCAATGAAAAATAAAGTGCTTGCAGGATTTCTAAAGAAAACAAAACAATTTTAAAACAATAAAATAAATACAGATGTTAAACATTCTCAGAACCCTTCCACTTGGATTTCACAGGTTTTTCAGTTTGTATTTATGTTCCGCGTGGAATCGCCGAGACCGCGACGCGAGCACCGCCCCAACTGCACAAAACACCCCCACCACGAGAGAAGACTGCAGCCGTGCGGCGACCCTACCGCCCGCCGCACCCCACGCGAAGGCTCTCACACGGGACGCAGCAAGCGGCGGAACCGAGGCGGCGCCCGCGCCACGGTCCCGCGGTGGACGTTAAAAGCCCAAATGACGCCACACTTCAGCTTGTAACCCCGAA
>NW_015555843.1:336800-343413 GCF_001515605.1 Sinocyclocheilus anshuiensis
CCAAATGACGCCACACTTCAGCTTTGTACACCGAAACGGGAACTGGAACAATTCTTTCATCCTCCATTACTAGCAGCGAACTATATTAACGCTAACATTAGTGGCGTGCCCTAATCATGCTAGTATTTCCTGTCACTGTTTAAGTTCAGAGATGAAGACTGCCATCTAGCGGTCGGGATATAAACTCAAAACGAAACAACTACCATGAATCTTGTATGATTGTTTTTTTAAATATCGATATTCCGTTTTTGAGAATCGATACAGTATTGCCAAACAAAATATCGCGATACTCACGTGTATCAATATTTTCTTACACCCCTATTCAATACATTTGCTTGAACTGTCTAAAAATATCAATCAGAAAGTTCAGAGTTGGGAAAACACAGTTGTTCGTACTCATCTCAACTGGCCTGTTTTATCTGATGTAATTTCATCACATAGGGCTGCAACAAACGATTATTTTGGTAATCGATTAATCTAACGATTATTAGAACGATTGATCGGCTAATCATCGATTATTCCACTGATTAATCAGTAGACATTTATTGATTATTCAGCTTTTGCAATTAGTTAAAATATTAGTTAAAATATACATAGGCCTATTCTAACAAATAAATGAAGGTAATCACTTCAGCTTTTGAAAGTCATATTATGTAATTACAATTATACAATTAATTTATACAAATAAATATTTGAAAAAAAAAGAGATGACAGAGAAACTCTTATTCACCATTTAATAAGCTATATGAAAAAGTAACTGAATGACACATCATTCTGCCTAACATCTCCTTTTGTAAGTCATATGGATAAGAAACAAAATAAAGGTCAGTGATAAGACGTTTTATTTTTTGATAAACTATTTTATAATCTTAATCTCTAACTTAATCTCTCTTAAAATGCCTTTATAGGGTTATGATAATCAAAACAGTCCTGAGCTAGATCAAGCTTTGATCTCTGCAAACCAAACTTTAACTTTAATGAAATATTTTTTCCCACTAATAAAAAGATTTTATCATTAGCTAGCTCCACTCTGGAGAGCTGCTTTATAACAGAAAATCAAGTTGTAATTCTAACTGAAAGCGACACTGACTCTGTTTTTCATGTTTAATACTGTAAAGCTGCTTGATTTAAGGCTATCTATTGCACAAAGTACTAAGTTATAAATAAACGTGACGTGACTGGACTTTACTGGAGTACTAAACTGCAGAGCTCGCGTAACATCCACATCGCTGTAATCAGATGCGTTCTTAACTGCTGCTGCTTTCACACTGTGGTCAGTTTTTGTTGTGTTTATTTTATTATTGAGAGGAAAGCGTGCAGCGTATATTTACATATTCATCCAAATGCCGCTCAGCAGCTTCAGGTTTAGCTTAAAAATGTTTGAATTGTCTTGGTGATGGTGAGACTAGTTAGCTCTAATTAAGAGAGAAGTTTAAGAACTTATTCTAAATGATGGCACTTAACTGGATTATGTAATTTTCCGTGTCTGTTTTGGTGCGGCTGTGCATTATCACATTCCATGTGAAAACTTTAGTGCTTTTTAAAAATTCTTGGGAAATCATCGGCTAGCAGCTCCCTTCTCACACAGACCTGATCCGCTGATACATAGGGTTGCCACCCATCCCTTAAAATACGGAATCATCCCATATTTAAAGGTAAAATTATTTGTCCAGTATTTTACAAAGGCCAAGGATTTTGCAGGTTGGATAATACTAATAGCAATTATGATTAAATAAATGACATAAGAAGTATTAGAGAAGCTCATTCGCGCGTGATTGCATTTTGGCGTCTTTGTTTCCATAGCGACGGAGTCTCCAGAACACTTGCCGTTAAAGCCCTTTCACGCGGAACGCATGCGGTAAACCTGCGTGCCTCACGTCCGCCCGGTCCGCCCTTTGAACACAAGACTCTCCAGATGTAGGGCTGAATGGGAAAGTTATCAATGGGTCTGTCCAGTAACTAATGATGAACGTGCAGTTTGCAGAGAAGCATTTCAGTTGCTCACGGTGGACTACTGGACTTAAAGGTATAGTTCACCCAAAAATGAAAATTCTGTCACCGTTTACACACCCACAAGTTGTTCCAAACCTGTAATAATTTCTTTCTTCTGTTAAACATAAAGGAAGATACTTTGAAGAATGTGGGTAACCAAACAGTTTCTGGTCCCCAATGACTCCGATAGTATATATTTTTTTTTACTATGGAAGTTACTGGGGACCAGCAGCTGTTTAGTTACCCACATTCTTCAAAGTAGTCTATCTTCTTTTGTGTTCAACAGAAGAAAGAACTTTATGCAGGTTTAGAACAACCTGAGTAAATTATGACAGAATTTTAATTTTTGGGTGAACCATACCTTTAAAGTGACAGACACATCCATGCTTCTAAAGGTATCGGCCTATTGTTTTATTAAAATTTGGATAGTCTGGGTTATAAATATATTTTATTTATGAAAAGAAGGGTTAGTTCACCCAAAAATGAAAATTAGCCCATAAATTACTCGCCCTCAAGTCATCCTAGGTGTATATGACTTTCTTCTTTCAGACGAATCCAGTCGGAGTTATATTAAAAATTGTCTTTGATCTTTCAAGCTGTTTAATGGCAGTCAGCAGGTGTTGCGTGCATCAGCCCAAAAGAAGTTAAATAAAAAGCGCCCATCCATAAAAAAAGTGTCTCACATGGCTCCAGGGGGTGAACAAAGGCCTTCTGTAGCGAATTGATGCGTTTTTGTAAGAAAAATATCCATATTCAAAACGTAATAATCACTTTAATGTAGCTTGCGCCAACAGTCCTACTTGGAAGCAGCTCCGGGAGGATGATGTATGAGGTCAGCGTTGCGCATGCGCCGCTCAGAAGTGACGAACGCGGAAGCGCAGGGGAGAGAGCAAAACAAAACAACGGTCACTTATTAGAAGTACTAAACGAGGATTTGTAAAGAAGAATGTCGGAGGATTTCGATATAAGCCAAGAGGAGACTGGTTTTCCTTTGCTAAAGTAAGGAAACTTTGCTTCCTTTGCTCCTGTTAACAAACGTTGGTTTTCACGAGACTCACCGGCGCATGCGCAACACTGAACTCATACGTCATCAGCCCGGAGCTGCTTCTGTGTACAACTGTTGGCGCAAGCTATGGGTGTCCCTTATTTTGCCTCGCTGAAGGTGGCAACCCTACTGATACATATTTGAGAAGCCAGACAGTTTGCACCCTGGATGTGTGTTTCTGGACATATCTATCATAAATGGCAACACTTCTGTCATCTCTCTATGATATTTCATCTCACTCACTCACATATGCTCCTGTCGCCATCATCTTAAAATCTATAAATATGCACAGTATTATAAAACCCATTAGTAGTAGTATATATTGTTGGTCTTGCACATTTCATAGTCACTCTGCTTACTGTAGATTAATGCAAAGATTGTGAATAATGTATATTGTATACAATGTGGTCTTGGAAATAAATGATTTCTTAGTTTCATAATTTTAATGGGTCAGGATTAGTTATAATATATGCTTGAATGCGGGATATAATGTTGTTAGATGAATACATGCTATAGGCTAATTATTTCAAGCATACTAAACTCACGAGAATATTATGTAATCCCGACAGAATAGAACGGTGAAACCAAGACATCATATATGGATTTAAATAAGAAAAGTCTAGAACTGGATCATTGATCAGTTGAACAGTGATGAACATGTTTCTGGCATGTTGTATTTTTGGCAACAATTCTTTTAACCCTAACGAATGCAGTGCGTTTTTTATTTCTCAAACAACCATGTTGGAAGATGTACCCCATATTTTCTGTATACATTTTTTTGTTACACAATTTTTTGTTACCATAATCAAACCTAAAGGTGGTCTAAAGTAATTTAAAAATTAGTAAAAAAAAAAAATTTTATAATATATATAATTATTGTACATATGTACTGGGAATTAAATTTTTTATAGTAATTAGCATCATATGATGATACAATCGGTAATTATTGAATGAGTACGGATTTCTGTTAGTGACGTGACAGCTGGTGAATTAAAATCACTCGCCGTTAAATTTGAGCATTGTCTGAGTGACCGTATAAGCTACAAGCAAGTACAAATGAATTTCTTTGTAGATTATATAACAGCAACTTGGAAAACAGACAAAACAGAAAAGGTAAGAAGCAATATTTGAGAAAAGATCATACTAATGTAATAGCAGCAGACCCGTAGCGGAACTAACTTTACCCAGCAGTGATGTAATTTCCGATTCTTGTGAAATTAGCCTATTACCATCACAGTTTTGCTGCATTAGTTACTGCAAGTGAACTGTCTGATCCAGTGATTTACCTGAAGACTGATGGTATTCCAGGATGTCTTCTAAATCATTAAATCTGCACCTTATCATCAGTGTGTCTGAAATTGCGTACTGTCTTGAGTAGGTACTGCATTTGAATTTGATCTCCACAACCGTTCAAAAAGTATGTTCTATATAGTATCTGTATGCTGTTTTTTTGCATGCTATAATATATATTAGGGAAATATTGAATTTAAGTATTTAAGTGTTGCCTGCATGTTCCTGCTCATATTTTGAGTGGCTCATAGTACATATTATTCCAAAGAAAATAATGCTAACCAATAGCCAGATAGTTTTGGTACTGAATTAAGCTACTGTTGTTGCAAATCATACTAGTCTGGTAGTTAATGTAGTAATGTTATAAAGGTTACAGCAGTAATAGCAAGTTACGCTTTGTGATGGTTTTAAAAGAAGTGTTACAATTGAGATATGTCGATGTGCTCTGGAGGGTAAATTTGTTCCACAACCTGAAGCTTGCTATTTTATTTTTCTCACTGAAGGCTATTTCATGTATAAGCCAGTATAATGAGAGAGCACATCTCCACTTTTTTCTGAACTGAAAGTGAAATATAAGAGTATGCTGTAAGGTTGCAAAAAAGTTTCAGGGTTTAGTTTGTTATTTAAATAGTAGTTCCTTTACTAATAAAGCAGGTCTTGATCATTTCAGTGGCAGAACATACAGTGACTCCTAGAAATCCAACAATACTGAATGCATTGAATCAGCTGTGGTCTTGTGTCTGACTGGGGGTGTAAAGTGTATGCTGTTGCTTATTTGAAATACTTTTATCATGGGTCTGAAAGAAATCCTCAGTGTCCATGTGAAAAGGTGCTAGTAAATTAAATGTGTTATCGATATGTTCTGTTGATCTGTTAGTGGACTGTTGGAGGCACTAAAACCAAAAAGAAAGGGAAGTCTAGTAAAGGGCCCGAAAAGAAGAACACAGTCAAGAAGAGAAAGGGCAAGGCGGCTTCTTCTGGCAGCTCAAATGGAGACAGTTCAGCAGAGAGTTCGGCTCCAGAGGAGGGTAAGGCAGCATTTGGATTCTGCAATGTTGTACAGCACTGGAACTGGAACAGAAAAGCTGTTTCTCCCTTATTTTTGTTTCTTAAGGTGAGGTGTCAGACTCCGACAGTAACAGCTCATCCTCCAGCTCAGATTCTGACTCGTCGGAGGAGGATGAGGTTTTCCGGGACGGTTATGGAGACGATCTAATGGGGGATGAGGAGGACAGGGCCCGTTTGGAGCAGATGACGGAAAAAGAACGAGAACAGGAGCTGTTTAACCGTATAGAGAAGAGAGAAGTCCTCAAGAGGAGGTGAGAAGAATTTCAGAGCTCATATCTGAGCAACTAAGGTCTGAATTTGTCTTACCATTTTCATACTTGCTAAAAAAGGCGGAACTGCGAAATGAGCCTAAATGACATGGTGTTTAGGAAAGGGTTATCACAAAATAAAAAGAGCGCTAAATTATTGAAATGTTCACAATGTTGTATTCTCTGTTATTTTATTATTATTTATTTATGATTAAATAGTATTTGTTAATATTTTGAATTAGCTTTTTTTTTTTTTTTTTACTTCGGTTTTAATTTTAGCTTTGGTTTTAGTAATTGTTATGTGTGTTCTATTTTATGTATTTTTATATAGCTGAAAATTATTTTTAATATTTTGTTTTATTTTACAATAGCAATGGTTGTATTGTGCAGAAATAATTTCAATCTAGCCATGATTGAGGGCAGAATTAAAGGGGTCATATGATGCTGCTAAAAATAATATTATTTGGTGTATTTGGTGTAATGAAATGTGTTTATGCGGTTTAAGGTAAAAAAAAAACACATTATTTTCCACATACTGTACATTATTGTTTCTCCTCTATGCCCCGCCTTTCTGAAACGCGTCGATTTTTACAAAGCTCATCGGTCTGAAAAGCGAGGTGTGCTCTGATTGGCCAGCTATCCAGTGCGTTGTGATTGGCTGAATACCTCAAGCGTGTGACGGAAATGTTACGCCCCTTTAGACTTGTGCCGATATTCGGTAATGCGATATATCACGGTAATTAATATGCACATTAATATGTTATCGTGGGCACTTCTACATACCGTGAATAATTATATATTACAAATTATTCAGAATTTTGAATGCATTTTAAGAATACTTTTCCCATCAACTGGTCAAAATGCACAACACCGCTGTATGCTGCGTGAAAGACGCTTGCGCACTCTGACATAAACAAGCGGATGAGAAGCACATGGCGGAACATGTGAGAGACGCTCTGGATGAAAGCGC
>NW_015555843.1:343477-354817 GCF_001515605.1 Sinocyclocheilus anshuiensis
CTGTGTAAAACTTTTAGCTTTATACATTTTTCTGTATTGCTTTATTGCATTTAAATGTTGTTATTTTTGTTATAAGAAAAAAAGTATTAAACCTGTTATACTGTATTATGACAACACTTATTTTAAACTAAAGTTAAATATCGTGATAACACCGCATACCGTGATAAAAGCATTAGCAATTAATCGCAACATGAGAATTTGATACCGGCATATCCCTATACAGTACCAGTCAAAAGACCAAGAGCTTGTAACACTCCAAAGAGAAAGGAAAAATCTCAATCGCATCATATGACCCCTTTAAAAAATGATAAATTAATGACCATTGCATTTCTCCTAATAAGGTTTGAAATCAAGCAAAAACTGAAGACTGCGAAGAAAAAGGAAAAGGAAGAAAAGAAGAAGAAACAGGAGGAGGAGCAGGAGAAGCGAAAACTGTCTCAGGTCCCTGACACTCAGGTGGTAAGTAAACTGTGTAGCCAACAAGTCCTTCTTAAAATATAAATGCAGATGTGGTCTGCCACTTGTGTTTTCTCTGTCTGTTCATGCAGGTCATGTCCCATAACAAAGAGAGACGGATCAAGAGAGACGAGAAGCTGGACAAGAAGTCACAGGCCATGGAAGAGCTAAAAGCAGAAAGAGAGAAGAGGAAAAACAGAACTGGTAAGTTTTTAATTACTTTCTCGTTGTTAATCAAACAATATTGAATAACAAACTGGAAATTAAAATAAGAATTTATGATAACTGGATGACACTCACATGCAACATGATGCAACTACAATTTGGCATTCTAATGTTTGAAACATTTCTTGGGCATAGTTCCTACTGTTTCACCGTTCTTCAAAAAAAACAGTAAGCAGATTAAAGTGTAGTGTGCAAAAAATTAGTATTCCATAGCCAGTGTTGCCAGTGTCTGATTTATAACCTTTGACTTTTCAGCTGAGCTCCTTGCCAAAAGGCAACCACTAAAGACAAGTGAGGTCTACTCAGATGATGAAGAGGAGGAGGAAGATGACGATGACAAGTCTTCAGTAAAGAGTGACCGCAGCTCAAGGTCATCATCTTTTGATGAAGAGGACGAGTAAGTATTAGATGACACATTAACCTTCTTAGTATTAAGCAACAAATTGGATAGCTAAAATTATGTTGCATTATCAGTTTAAAAATGGGAAAAATAATTACATGGTAATTAAAAAATATGCTTATAGAGATGTACACTACCATTCAAAACTTTAATGTTTTCAAACAGTAATATTGTGAAATGTTATTGTAATTTAAAATGCAATTTTTTCCTGTGATAGCAAAGCTAAATTTTCAGCTTGTTATCAATGTTAAATAAATGTTTATTTTTGAAAACCATGATACATTTTTTTCCAGGAAAGAGCAGCATTTATTTGAAAGTCTTATTTAACATTACAAATATAGTTTAATGCATCAATGCTGAATGAAGATTTGTATTTCTTTAAAAAGAAAACACCAAACTTTTTGGTTGTGTGTGTGTATATATTATGTCCTCATTTGTAAGTCGCTTTGGATAAAAGCGTCTGCTAAATGACTAAATGTAATTATGTAAATTTATTTGTTTTTATACTTATAGATTTTAAGCTTACAGATTCATAAATATTTTTTTAGAAAAATATTTATGACAGGTCTGTCCCTCTGTAACAAGCATGTTTATCAAGTATGTATCTGTATTTCAGTAAAGAAGAGGCTCCGCCCAAGTCCCAGCCTGTGTCATTACCAGATGAACTGAATCGGATCCGGCTGTCCCGGCACAAGCTAGAGCGCTGGTGTCACATGCCATTCTTTGCTAAAACTGTTACTGGTTGTTTTGTTCGAATTGGCATTGGAAACAGTAGCAGCAAGCCTGTTTATCGGGTCAGTGAAAATTTTCTCTTCCTTTTAGTGTTATAAACATCTTTCAGCAATTGCAACCTGAAAGCACACATTTTAAGATATAAGGTCTAATATACTGAGTTATAGATGGACAATTTCTGAAATGAAATCCTGCAGGTGGCTGAAATCATTGATGTGGTAGAGACAGCTAAAGTTTATCAGTTGGGGTCCACACGGACAAATAAAGGCCTTCAGCTCCGGTACGTTTGCACAGGAAATCTGATTATATATGCATTTATTTCTTTGCCTTCCACCAGTTATGTAATGTGTCATGTTTGCAGACATGGAAATGACACACGAGTCTTCAGACTTGAGTTTGTGTCCAATCAGGAGTTCACTGAAGGCGAATTCATGAAATGGAAAGAGGCGGTAAGTGAAATTTAGTTGCATTTTAGGTTAATCGTAGAACTGCAGTCAACCTGTACCATTATGGGATGTGCATGACCAGTAGTAACCTTGTTGCTGCCACATAGATGATGTCAGCAGGAATGCAGCTTCCTACTCTGGATGAGATCGGCAAAAAAGAGCAGTCCATCAAGGAGGCGGTCAACTACAAATTCAATGACAAAGACATTGAGGATGTACGTCCCACTGATGTCGTTTCCTAATGTCTTTAATACAGGATATTCTGATGGTTGTCAGTTGTATCAATGTATAACAATGTGGTTATTTTTTTATTTTCTTTTTATTAATACAGATTGTCAAAGAAAAAGACAGATTCCGAAAGGCTCCACCAAACTATGCCATGAAGAAAACGCAACTTCTCAAAGAGAAGGTTGTAATTTTTCAGATATATCACAAGTAGATATGCCCTTGGTTGGTGTATGATTCTGTTTAGGTGCATACTTGTGATCCCATGCTAATCTTGCGTAACTTGCATCTTGTGTACAGGCCATGGCTGAGGAGAGTGGTGATGGAGAGAAGGTGAAAGTACTGCAAGATCAGTTGAATGAGCTGGAGGAGAGGGCAGAAGCGCTTGACCGACAGAGAACCAAAAATATCTCTGCCATCAGGTCAGAAACACACATACACTACTATGACTCTTACTCACTACGCAACTACTCAATAGTTTGTGGTCAATAGTTTTAAATTCCTTTTTTTATTAATACATTTTAAAATGTAATTTATTTCTGTGATGCAAAGCTGAATTTTAAGCAGCCATTACTCCAGTCTTTAGTGCCACATGATCCTTCAGAAAACATTCTAATGTGATGATTTGGTGCTCAAGATTTCAACATTTCTTATTATTATCAATGTTGAAATCAATTAATGTTAGTATTAACTAGTATTGCTATTTTAGTGAAAAATGTGATTTTGTTTTCTTTGATGAATAGAAAACAGCATTTATTTGAAATAGGAATCTTTTGTAACATTCTAATTGTATTTACTGTTACTTTTTATCAATTTGGTGTGGCCTTCCAGAATAAAAGGAATAATTTTTTTTATCTTACTGATCCCAAACCTCTAACTTCTTCATAATCATTTTTACTTTCTTTCCTTTTCAGCTATATCAACCAGAGAAATCGGAGTTGGAACATTGTGGAGTCTGAGAAGGCATTGGTGGTAGGTGTTCCTGTTACCTTTGGAGCTGTTACTCTCCTAAAGAACATTCTGGAATCTGAAATGTGTTGGTTGTGTTTCAGGCAGAGGGTCAGAACTCAAAGAACCAGCAGATGGATCCGTTCACCAGACGGCAGTGTAAACCGACTATGGTGTCCAATGTGAGGAATCTTTCTCTCAGCTCTACTGTCCTCCTTTGCTTTTAAGTGTATCCTTTTTTGGGGCAGTCATTTAAAAAAAAAGAAAAAGAGAATGAATTTTCTCTCTTTTTTTCTTAGGCTAGAGATCCCTCCGTCCATGCCGCTATTTTGGCTCATCTCAACCAGAAATACGGTTCAGGCTCAGGCCAAGACAACAGCCAGCAGGCTAATAAACAGGTAACGCACAAACACCCACAGCAACATGAGCCTGTTCTGACCTAGAATTCACTTGATTGATTTGTTTATTATGCAGGGTCAGGCTAGCCAGAAAGACCAAGATGTTACCAAGCCAACCAGTGACCTCTCAGAGGACCTTTTTAAAGTTCATGATTTTGATGTCAAAATTGACCTGCAGGTTCCTAATGCTGGTAAGTTTGTCACAGATCTAATAGCTATATTTGGATTTGCTTGATGTCCAGCAGGAAAGCACAATTAAGCAGTAAAATCTTTTTAAAGAAATTAATAATTTGTTCAGCAAAGGACACATTGAATTGATCAAAAGTGACAGTAAAGCCATTTATAATGCTACAAATTTCTGTTTCTAATAAATGCAGCTCTTTTGGACTTTCTCTTCATCAAAAAATCTTGACAAAAAAAAAAAAGATCACAGTTTCCACAGAAATATTAAGTTTGTTTGAGCATCAAATCAGCATATTAGAATTCTTTCTGAAGGATCATGTGTCACTGAAGACTGGAGTAATGATGCTGAAAATTCAGCTTTGCATCACAAGAGTAACTGACGTTAATATTATAAAAGCAAAGTTATTTGAAATAGTAATAATATAGTAAACTATTACTGTTTTTAAGAGATTTGTTTCAAAAACATCAAACCTCAAACTTTTGAACAGTTGTGTATATGATTCTGATCCTATGAGCTGATGTCTTAAATATTACAATTTATTTAAATCATCCACAGAAGCAAAGTCTTTGGCAGTGAGTTCGAATGCATTGCCTGTTAAAGATGGGGCACCACGCCGATCTCTCAACCTGGAGGACTACAAGAAGAGACGAGGACTCATCTGACCTACGTTTTTTAAAATCCTCTCCTGCATGATTGGACACCAGTGCCGGGGGTCTACAGCTGCGGCCACCCCTGTGTGTGTGAGTGTGTTTGGGAAAGTATGTGAACGTACGTGTGTGTGTATGTGAGAGAGAGTGTATGATAAAGAGAAAGAATAAGTGCATACCTTTAAGACTGAGCGTGTCTGAGACTGTGTGAGTGTGTGTTTCACCTGTTTGTAAGAGGAAATATTGATGAATAATGATATCTTTCAGGTCTTTTACCTGCAAAGGGTCACTGTTTGAGAGATGAAAAGTCGTCTGCGTTATTTACGGCGTGTGCAGATGTGAGAACAGAAATGCATTACCTCTGATTCTCCTTTTCGTACCAATGTATTCAGCATATTTTGTCCCTCTCAGACGCTCTCAGAAACGACCCTTTTATATCCAAGCTTGTGAAGGACTCAAAGGACACTATTAAAAAAGACAACACAAATCTTTTTTTTTTTTTTTTTTTAAAGTTGTAATTAGTTGTCAATAATGTGATCGGGTCTGCCTCGCTCCCTTGTTCCTCCTGAAAACGCTCTGAAGTTTTTTAAACAAGCGTTTTCTTTTCGTCCCCCCAACCCATGTGTAATGGGTTGCTAGGACAGTCCTGCTTAACTCTGCTTGCTGGTTTAGAGGCTGAGGAGCCGACCAATCAGAGAGGGAGTCTGACAATGACATCACACTCCCTAAATATAAACGTTTGTTTCATGTAAGACAATGATCAAATAAACGTGTCTGCCATGGACAAGAAAACATTGAGAATTGATGTATCCTTTTGTTTTTACTGCTCTTTTTTTCCTTCCATATCCCTCTGTCTCCCTCAGAGCTGATGTAAGTGTTATTGATCATTAATTATTGAAGTCTTTTAGTCAGTTCTCCTATCGTTGTGGCATGCCTTGTAAATAAGCGATCTTGAGTGAGTGCAGCTGAATAAAGGAGGAACTGTTTCATAATTCATGTGTTTGTGTATGTATTGGTCAGATGGCTCTTTTAGTTTTAATTTTAATTTAGAAAATGATGTCATTAAGGAACTAACTTGTGTTAGAAAAGGGATATAACAAGACTAACTGGATGGAAAGTGATATTGAGAATGCAGTAAAAACCTATTAATAATTACCAATTCAAATATCCCCAGAGAAAAGATTTTGTTTAAAACATTTTGATTAGAGAAGCAAATACACCTGAAATATATGTTTTAAATTCTATTTTTTTATATATATTAGAAGTTTGAAGATGAAATGTCGAAGTAGTAAAATCATATACTAAAAATTCACCATATATTTAATTAATATCAAAATTAGGCAAAAGATTTTAAATAACCGTGAATTAATATGATTTCCATATTTTCAAATTGGGAGTTTAATGTTTTATCTTATATGTCACCATGCATTTAATGGGGCAATGAAAAATTGCTGCATGGTAAGAATGAATTATATTACATTATATTATATTACATTCTATTATATTATTACAATCAGGCACAGCAACATCATTCAACCTTTTCTAGTCGGGCACTGTGCAGGGCGGACTGTTATGGGTCCTCTGTGTAGTTCCTGGTCCACGTCGGTCTGGATCCGAATGAGTAACAGGATAAAAAACAGTCAACGATAAGCGATCAAGAGACCAGTAGACACAATTTCCCCAGATATTCCCCAAAACATGCCCCTGCAAGATTTGCTTACCGCTTTCTGAGAGATCGGAGCCCCTTCAGGTACAAAAATCTGACCTTAACTGCAGTTATTGGGCAGAAGATGTGAAACTGACCATGTAATGCTTAGCACTGTGCTGTCATGTTTACAGGATTTACATTGCAAATGAACAAGTGTAATTTGAGTCGAAAACTAGACTAAATGTAGCGGATAGTTACAGCTGACAGTTTTGTGTAAATACACCGTGTTAAGTGGATTTGCACGCAAAATGTAAACATTAAGTGAGGAATGGAAAGAACTAAAAGGAAATGTCCAAAATTACAGATTAATAATTATTGCTTGAATATGCTAAGTATAATAAATTGACTGATTTTGTAATCATTTATAAATTTGACAGGCAAGTGTTTTCTTGCTAGAGACTTGGCATTGATTTAAATGAGAGGAGGTTAAAATACTGGATGTGAAGTATACTTTAAGGGATGGGTTTTGTTTTCAGCTAATGTTTGCATTGAAGAAGTCAAACATTACTGATCTGACTCTTCAATGTTGGTCTCTCAGGTTAAAAAACTATCTGTTTTTCTAATAAAAATGAAAAACTATTACTTACAAGCACAAAAAGTAAGAAACTGGGGTGGCATAAATTAAATAGCATGACAGGCTAGCAGGCATGTCATCACTTTAACATCTCTTGCATGCATATTTTCATTTCCAGGGGATCTCAGGATGTCTTGGTTTGTTGATCTTGCTGGGAAGGCAGAGGACTTCCTCAATAAAGTGGACCAGGGTGCAGCCAGCGCTTTGACAACAAACACTCAGAAGTCCTCCCTGTCCTACAACAGCCCTGACACCACAGATTCGATCCAGTACAACTCTGCGGCTTACAGCTCCACCCAACAGCACAGGGACTCCATCTCCTCCTCATCCCATGGAACTTCGGCTTTCATCTCCACAGCTGCTGGGAACATTAAGAAATCCAATGCCACGGTTTTGGCCAGTACAGCTAATGTCTCCAGCACCACGCCTTTGGGTTCTAGCAGCAAGGCATCATCCAACTTTGTGCGACCCAAAAAGCCAGAAGTAAACGATGATTTGCTCTTTGACTTCTTGAATAGTTCGGACCCACTGCAGAGCGAAATAAAGGAGGTCAGAAGAGAAACGGTGTCTAAAGTTTTGGGTCCAACAGGCGGGTCAGCTCAGACCCAGATGCCCCCTATTTCTGTGACCGGCGACCTGCAGATGGGCCCCTCTGTTCCTGCAACCCCATCCTCCACTCAGGGCCTGTCCAGAAATTCCAGCCTCAGCTCTCTCTCGAACAGTTCACACAGCGTTAAAACTGAGGATGGCTCCACTCGAGACCAAAGCCAAGGTACAAAACCTACATCATACATCATTTGGTTCATTGAATTTATCTGAGAGCAAGAAATTGTAATATTTTTGTCATCACAGGTTAATAACATTTGCTGTTACTCCCAAAAACTGATAAATATTGATATTATTTTGTCTTGCAAGTACAATTAAAGACGTTTTTATAGAGTTGTTATGTGTATACAAAATTGCTTGGTCTTTTTTATTTTATTAAATGTTTGTGTTTATTGAGTCTGTATTTGCCATGAAATAGCCTGTGAAGATGAAATGTCAGTAAACTTAAATCTTATTAAACATATTATTTTGTCTAAATAAAATGTATACTATTCAGGGTTATTATAGTTTACTAAAACAACAACCTTAGAAACTTAAGCTTCATTTATTTCAGCTAGTTGCCAAGGAAACATTTTTCATTTAGTTTGATGTAAAGAACCAAAATAACTAAAACTAATAAATAATTATAAAAAATAATCAAAACTATATAGATGAAACGTAAAAAAAAAAAAAAACCACAACAAAATTGCTAAAACTAAATTACTAATTGAATTATAAAATAAAATAAAAAATAGAAGCAAATTGAAAACAAATAATAAAAATACAGTCTAATTCAAAATATAATCAAAATCTATGATAGTATATCAATTATACTAAAATGGCATGCATACTATTTTAACTATTTTGTCAAATATATGTTTAAAGTAAAAACAAAAATCAATTACTTAAATGCTATAAATGAATTAAAGCACCGCAGTGTTATAATGTACAGTATCAAAAATGAATATTCATTTTAAGATCTGTTAAAGTTTGTATTTAACAGTGTTATTAAATAATTAGTGTTTTAACACCTTTACTACTGTTTTGATAGCATGTAATTCATCCTCTTTGAACTTTCTTATTTTATATGTTCTGTCCAGCTGATGTTCAGGAGAATTTGAATCCAGGGCTGGATGCTCCCACAGAGGCCCAGCCAGCACTGGAGATCTCACCTCAAGAGCTTCAGCAGCAGCAGCAGCAGCAGGGCCAAGAGCAGGTGATCTCCAACCTTCGTCTCGAGAACCAGCTTTTACGCAGTGAAGTCTCTTCTCTCAACCAGGAAATGGCCTCTGTAATCCAGAGAGCGAAAAACATGCAGGAGGGTGAGCCAGTGAGCCTGTTTGTTGAACTGTATGCTATAAATGTGTTTTTAGTATAATTTATATACTATTATAGTATTTCTTAATATTTAGATTTTTTTTTGCTTTTAGATTTATTTTTCAGTTTTAACTTCAATTAATTTTTTTATGTGCTTTTTTCATTTTTATTAGTTTTAAAAAATGTTTAAAATATTTCTATTAAAATGTAATTTATTTTTATTTCAGGTTTAATTTTAGTACTTCAACCTAAGCAATTTATTTTGGTTAGTTGCCAAAAGAATAATTCTTTTTTTTTCCCTCTCATTTTAGTTTTTTTAGTTTTTAGTAATTTAGTTTTTCATCTAATATATATTTTATTTCAGATTTTTATTTCAATTAACAAAAACAATTTTGAATAGTTTTAGTTTTAATGAACAATAACAGCACTGCTATGAGTATAATGGTAAAATGAGTACAAAAGCTTAGGAAGCCATTAAATGATTATTTCCTCTACTTTTATAGAGGTGAACCTTGCCAGGGCTCGTGCTGAAAAGTGGAACTTGGACCAGTCTCGCGTTGATCGCACGGTTCGAGAGCTGAGGGCACAGGTTGATGACCTCACAGAAGCCCTGTCTGCAAAAGATGGTCAGCTGGCGGTCCTTAAAGTACGACTGGACGAGGCAGATCAGATACTGAAGGCCCGAAACTCCGCCCTGGAGGAAGCTCAGAATGAGAGGATCAGGTGAGTTTCTTTGACAATTCACGGAAGCAGAAGAACACTTCTTGTTTAGTTTGAGATGAGTTGATAAAGCAATAAGCCCCGTGAAGCCGTGGTTTACAGTGAATTTATAACAGCTAAGCGGCGTTGTTAAGCACGGCGTGAAGCGGAGTGCCTAAAACCCCCTTAGCTGTTATAAATTCACTGTAAACCACGGCTTCACGGGGCTTATTGCTTTTATAAAATGGTTATTCCATATACGTAGTACGGTTTCACAAAATAAAACAAAGCAAATAAAGTGGAATGATATTAATAAAAACAGTATTCTTCCACCAAACAATGTAGTTCCTCAGAATCAGTTGTGGTTGCAACAAAGTGGTTGCCGAGCAACACGCAAACGTAAACAAAGGTGTATGTTTGTAGAGTAATTTACAACAGCTTCGAACGTGGCTCAGCCAATCAGAATCAAGGACCGGAACTATCCGTTTTATAATCTATATTTTCTCTTATCTGAATGAATCAACCTCTTTTGCTGTTTTTTATATTTTAGGATTCTTCAGGATCACAGTGAGGGAAGCAGTCTTCAGTCTCAGGCTTTACAGACACTACAGGACAGAATAAGAGACGCAGAAGCAGCAGTGAAGAGAGAACAGGAGAGCTACAGACAGATACAGGCGAGTTAACAGGTGTCATAGAAACAAACAGAACCGGGATTTATGCAGTAAGCATTGTCTAGAGATAAAACGATGGACCTGGTAGATCTTAATTGCATGTCATTTTCTCACAGAGTGAGTTTGCAGCACGACTGGCGAAGGTGGAGACCGAGCGTCAGCAATTGGCGGAGTCATTAACAAACGCAGAGCGTCGGGTGACAGAAGAGAAACAGAGAGCTGAGGAACTACTTCAACAGGTCAAGAGCGCCCGATCCACAGCAGAGTACACCAAACAGGAGCTGCAGGACTACAAAAACAAAGCCTCACGCATCTTACAGGTCTCACTCTCTCTCTTTATTTTCATGTCACTTTTTGTCTCTGTTTGATAAGTATATGAAGGATCATGGTCGTTGTTCCTCCAGTCTAAGGAGAAGCTGATCAGCAGTCTGAAGGAGGGCTCAGGTCTGGAGGTGCTGGAGGGGGCCGGGGCTGGTGTTGAACTCGAAGAGCTCCTATATATATAGTGTGTGTGTATTCATATTTTTGTGCCTTTGCTTTTAAATTACTAAAGGCTGAAGGATCAGAGTTTAGTGTTTTTTGCTAGTAAAGACCATAAGTGGTAAAACTGGTAATTCTACAGCACTAAATTAACACAGCTCAAAATTAGATTGAATTATTTTCATTTATATGAGTCACTATAATAATACATATTAATCAATAACAACAATTACTAATCTTGCTAGAATATTTTAAGATTTCTTTTTATGTATTTTATTTTTTTACTTAAAACATGATTAAATAGTTTCAAAATCAAAAATATTTACAATGTTGCTTAATTTTAATTTCCAGCAAAATTATTGGAAATATATAATAAATGTTTGATATGTTATTAAAATTCTAGTTGGTAAACTGTAGAAAACATGCATTGATTATATAGTAAATAAACACAACTAAAAATCAGATCTAGTTATTTTCAATTATATGCACCACTATAATAATACAAGAAACAAATAGCATTATTTACTCACATTATGCTAAAATATTTTATTATGAAAGACATCAAATATGTTTTATTTTTCTTAATTAAAATATTAATAAAATCTAAATATTTAGAGCAAAATCATTGGAAATATATCATGAATA
>NW_015555843.1:355477-379195 GCF_001515605.1 Sinocyclocheilus anshuiensis
TATATTAGCCAGCTGTAACACAGATACAAACATCACTCTGCTTATTTGATTTTCTTCGTGTTTCCTCTAGGATCTGGAAACCCAGGCGCTCACAGAGACAGAAAACTGGAGAGAACAGTTGGCAGAAGTACAGGAACAACATGCCCAGCAGATCAGAGCCAAACAGGAAATAGAGGCAGAACTGGAGAGATCCAAACAGGTACATAATTGAGAGAGAGAAAAAAGAGTGAACCTGAGATAGCACATCCAGGTTTTTAGAGGGGGTATTTTGTGGGTTGTTGCATTGTTTTATTTTAAAAAGAAGAATATTCTAAATAATGAGTGAATGTTGATACATTTTAATGCAGGAACTGCAGTACATTGAGGAAGAGCATCATCACACTAAAACCGCCCTTCAGGGTCGCGTCAAAGACAGAGAAGATGAGATCCAAAAGCTTAGAAACCAGGTACCACGAAGACACAAATTTATGAGGAATAACAATTGAGGTTTTCTAAGAAATTTTTTTAAAAGAAACATCTGTGCACCTGCTCCAAGTTTTCAGAAATTTTATGGTGAATTTTACAATTCTTCTGCTAGCTGACCAATAAGGCTCTGAGCAACAGCGGTCAGGCGGAGCTGGAGGGCCGTTTGCACCAGCTGACAGAGACACTGATTCAGAAGCAGACCATGTTAGAAGCCCTGGGCACAGAGAAGAACTCCCTGGTCTTTCAGCTGGAGAGGCTGGAACAGCAGCTAAAGAGCCTGCAGGGTGGTCAGAACAGCAGCTCACACATCAACATGGCTGCCATGGAGGGACCAGGTCAGTGCACTGCATGATGGGAAATTCCAGAAGGACTGATTTTATGGGACTTTTTTTTTAATCAAACCAGGGTTATAATCATTAACTGAACTGCAATTAAAACTAAAATTATAAAACCGCAAAATTAGTAAAACTTTGTCCAATTATAATGAAAACAGAAAATATAAAAATAAAAGCTAATTCAAATTAGTAATAAAAACTAAATTTTTCATATGAATAAAAACTATTATAGTGTATCAATGATACAAAAATGAACACTGAATCAAACCACTCAACTCAAGCTTTGAGTGTGTGTGTGGAATAATTTAAAGCTGCAGTCCGTAAGTTTTGCCTCTTTGTCGCCATCTCTGTTTGAAAACCTGGAATTGCAGCTATGTGCGGAATTATCTAGCTTGCGCGAGTTGTGAGTCGGCACAGCTCCAGCATGGATGAATCTAATGTTCTGAAGAGTACGTGTGGCAGTCAGTCACCGCACCGGTGTGGATATTTACTGTACTTCGCAATCACAGATTCTAGCCTACTTCTTGGAATATATGACCCAAATAAGAATTTTCACCGTATATTGCCATCTGGATCGGCCACCTGCAGGATCCTCACATGTGATCCGGGACAACTTCTTTATGTTTACAGACGTGACGTAATGGCGCGGCAGCATGCTCGAATTTCCCGCGGAAACCTACCCGTACTATTCAAATTAGAAAACATTATTATAAGCTAACCGTTGTGAATCGGGCTAAAGTAAGGCGATGGTTTTGAACACTGGCTGGTTATGTACTTGCTCAAATATTGATTTCGGATCATTTTCATTTAATTATTCTGGCTGCTGTGAGAAAAGGCTAT
Organism: Sinocyclocheilus anshuiensis; assembly: GCF_001515605.1. NCBI lineage: Eukaryota > Metazoa > Chordata > Actinopteri > Cypriniformes > Cyprinidae > Sinocyclocheilus > Sinocyclocheilus anshuiensis. Next base: position 357,118 of record NW_015555843.1, read on the forward strand.
AAACGATCGGCCACCTGCAGGATCCTCACATGTGATCCGGGACAACTTCTTTATGTTTACAGACGTGACGTAATGGCGCGGCAGCATGCTCGAATTTCCCGCGGAAACCTACCCGTACTATTCAAATTAGAAAACATTATTATAAGCTAACCGTTGTGAATCGGGCTAAAGTAAGGCGATGGTTTTGAACACTGGCTGGTTATGTACTTGCTCAAATATGCTGGTTATGTACTTGCTCAAATATTGATTTCAGATCATTTTTAACCAAAAAAAAGTTACGGACTGCAGTTTTAACTTTTTATACTTTGAAGTCCAACATGATTGTGTGTGACTTTTTTTGTGTGTGTAGGTGCTAGGCAGAGGAACACACCAATCCTGTTTAATGATGCAGACGGACCGGGCACAGGAGTGTATGGGAAGGTTCGTGAAGCGGCCAGCACCATTGACCGCTTCAGGTAATTGAGTCCCTGGAAATCTTTTTTTTTGTGTGTGTGCTAAATGTATTTTACAGTGTCCCAATTGTATTAAAATGTGTGTGGTTTTTTTGTGTTTTTCTCCAGTATACGTCTAGGAATCTTTCTCCGACGTTACCCCATGGCCAGGGTTTTTGTTATTATTTATATGGTGAGTACACAGAACATTAAGGAATATTTGAAAGTTAAAATGAAGAATTAAAAGTTTTAAGAAAAAGCTGGATGAGTTTGTGTTTATTTATGTGTCATAATCTATGTTTCTCTATCTAGGCACTTCTACACCTTTGGGTGATGATTGTCCTTTTGACATACACACCAGAGATGCATCACAATCATCCTGATGGGAGATAAAGGACTTTCTACCTATAATAACATATAATAAACCTGTTTGAGATCAGTAAGGGGTAATAAAGGTTAAGCTTAGGGAGATTTCAGGCTGCTGTTCAGTGGCTCAATATGCATTCATCAATTTGCACAGACATGCTGTTGGGCGGTTCTCTCTTTCTTTCTGTTACTTTGCTTCTCTCACATTTCCCCTTAATCCACCTCATTTATTTTCCTGGCCCATCCATTCAGTAAAATTTGGCATGAGTGTTAAAAGCAGTATAAAGTGAAATATTTAAGGTGTAATTTAAAGTTGTGGTTTTATTCAATTAAGAATCTCTTTTATTCATCTCTGTTTCACACAAATGTAATCATGACTATTTTTGTTACAGGAAATAACAGATTGAATTCCTCACACTGTAAAGCAGATTTATCTTAATAAACATTAACACAGACATCATCTTAATTCTCCCAGCTGTTTTTGTGACTTTCTTATCTCTAGAAGTACCGAGGTGTGATAATGAGGAAAATGTAGAAGTTGCTACAATGTATTATATATTATATTTTATAATTAATTATTATAATAAAAAATAACATTTTAATATATAATAAATTATACATACATACATAATTATATACTGTTCAAAAGTTTGGGCTTGGTAAGATTTTTGAATGTTTTTGAAAGTCTCATGCTCACCAAGGCTGCATTTTATTAAAAAAAATTATATATAGAGTAAAAATAGTAATATTGTAAAATATTACAATTTATTATGACTGAATTTAACATTTCTATTTTAATATTCTTTTTAAATGTAATTTATTCCTGTGATGGCAAAGCTGTATTTTCAGCATCATTACCCCAGTCTTCAGTTTCACATGATCCTTCAGAAATCATTTCTAATATGCTAATTTGGTGCTCGAGAAACATTTGTTATAAGTGTTGAAAACAGTTGTGCTGCTTAATATTTTTTTGTGGAAATGTGACACATTTTTAGTATTAAAAAAAAATAATAATTTGTAACTTAAAAATTCCTTACTGTCACTTTTGATCAAATAAATGCCTCCTTGCTTAATTAAAAGTATTTATTTATTTTAAAAAATCTTACTGGCCCCAAACTTTTGAATAGAAGCCTATGTTATATAAGTATAATAAATATAATGAAATAATAATAAAAAAAAATTCTCAAATTACGGCCTCAGAGATATTAAATAAATCACATGATTGCAGGACTCATTCAGTCCAGTGGCGTCGCTGTTAAGGCGTGGGAAGTGTGTGCTGGATTATGTTGGTCCTCCACCGTCCCATAATGCATTTGTGCTGTCCACGTCCCCCGCTGACGGTGATCAGTCCGGCTGTGATGGCCGCGGTCGAGCTGGCACTTCATCCGCGTGAAAAACACAGCGACCCAAATCAAACCCCTACCAGAAACCTGCCCGTCCATATGTGGATATAACTCGGCGACCAGTTCTTCGTGATTCCTGTGGATTTAACACGTATAACCCGGCGTTTTGTCTTTGTTTATGTCATGGAGTTGGACCATCTGGAATGTAAATAACGCTAGTTATACTTAGCTTGAGTACATGAAGCCCTCGTTCGGACGGATCTGTGCTGTCAATGCATTCTCTGTGTATCTGAAAGGCCCGTGTCGTTGATTAAGGGTTAGATCCGGCTCGGCTCATCATGTCGTCCTGGCTGGGAGGGTTAGGCTCTGGCCTGGGTCAGAGTTTGGGTCAGGTCGGGGGAAGCTTGTCTTCTTTTACCGGCCAGATCTCTAATTTTACCAAAGATATTCTACTGGAAAGCGCCGAGGAAGTGGGAGGTGAGTTGACAACAGTCATCAAGATCATATCACTTCCCATACAGACATTTAACACTTTTACAGTGTTTGTACAGTATGGTCGGCTGTTTTGTTATATAATTGTCTTTTACAACAACTGAAAGTTTTTGATCGTTTTGTTTATTATGCATTTATTTTTAGTGAGCATAACTGTAGGCTAGACTAATGAATGTGACAGTTTTATGTTGATTAGTTTATGAATACAGTCAGTCCAGTTATGCTTGATATTTAGCCTAAATATCTAAGTTAAACTCACTGTGAAATGTGCTACTTGTTTTGGTCTGATTGTTGAGATATGACTACGTTTTTTAAGATGTGATTTTGTTTATATTGGCATCTCGTCAAAGTAATTAAAGGGAAAGTGCATTCAAAAATGAAAATTATTATACTTTCCAAAGCTAAATGACTTGAAAGAAATGTTAGGGACCTGCAGCCTTGTGACAGAGCCTGTCATTCTGCCTATCTACTTTTGAGAAGAAAGTCATAAAAGTTTGGCACAAGAGGTTAAGGTGAGTCAGGTAAGGTAACAGTCCCTTTAGGATTTACATTGTCATTCTCTACAAATGGCATATGATGCTACGGTGCACTTATATAATAGGCTAAAGTAATTATAGTAAGACCGAGTAAGAGGTTTGTTTGCATACAGCCGCTGAATCCCTATTAGAGATGTGGCTTCGGCTGGAGTTTAGGCACTTGATCTTAATCCAGAAAGTGCTGGATGTTTCTTAGTCCTGTTGCTTTCTTTTGTCAATGAGGACTTAATATTGAAGTACTTTGGTGTGTATCTCTGCCTTGTTCCTTGTTGTATTCTGCCTTATTCAAACACAGAAGTACAGTTGTTTACCAACAAAAACCTTGCTAGTGTTAAAAGTAAATATGCCCTTTTTGACCATTGGAGGAGTGGACAGACACACACAGCACACTGAGAACTTTGATCAGCAGCTTCCAGCAAAGCAGACAGACCTTGAGTCAGTATGTCATGTCTCACGATGCATCGACCTGCCTGTTTCAAAGCAGTTTCAGATTTACTAAAACTTACCTGCTTTTGTTGTCTTTCAGATTATACTACATAAACGTGGTGTCAACTTTACCAAAAGTTATGTTTGTTAACATTAGGTGTCATGAAAGCACAGGACAGCATTTAATAATATAGGTTAATTGTAATATTATTTATTGTTAATTCTTGTTAATTCTTTATACAATAAATAATAATAACAATAATAATTTTAATATTAGTAATGTTAATATTTGTAATTTGAAATGTTAACAATATACTAGTAGATGTATGTAGAAATAACAATAAAGTAGTACATTAATAAATGCTGTAAGTATTGTTCATTGTTATTTCATGTCATATATTGCATTAAATACTTTTAACATATAGAAGCTTATTGTAAATTGTTACCAGTGTATATTAGCAATTTTTTAGGCTGGCTGCTTAGAAAAGGCAGGTGTGACACCTGGTAGGGGTTTGTCCTCTTCCACAACAACAGAGACCACCTACAGTGGGTATAGTCTGTTGGGATATGTCACTACTAACTTTGCACATCTAGACTTTGCAATATTTGCCTACTCTTCTTTGCAGAACTGCTCAAGTTCAGTGAAATTTGATGGTGACCGTTTGTGGACTGCAGTCTTCAAGTCATTCCACAGATTTTCAATAGGGTTTAAGTCTGGGCTCTGACTAGGCCATGCAAGGCCATTCACCTTTCTCTCCTTCAACCACTGTGTGGTCAGTTTTGCTGTGGGTCATTGTCATGTTGGAAGGTAAACCTTCTTTCTGACAGAGGACAGGACTAAGGACTGAAATGCTCCAGGAAAGCTCTTTTCATGCTGAGCTAATCAAAATGACCACAGCTGATCACAGTTGAAAGTCAAATGGCTTTGTGTGCCAATTGAGAAGGTGATTAGCTACACCTGATGTTATAAGTTGGACTGAGTAAATACAGCTGCATAAAACAAAAACTTTGTCCATCTTTATTTCAGGCTGCAAAATGTGATTATTTTAAAGGGGGGCGATTCTTTTCTATACCCACTGTACATGCAGTGTGCCCTTGAGCAAGACAAAACTTCAGACAGATTGTCGCTAATTTAAGTTGCTTTAGATAAAGGCTACATTGAAGTGCCTCCATCACTACACAATATCATGTAGTCATTTATCTTGTGTGTATGCATTAGATTTACAAGTGGGGCTGAGACAGAGTATGCTATGTGTGTAAATGTCTCTTGTTTGTCATGTGAACCTGAACTGTGTTGAAATAGAACCTTACTGTTTAGAGCTTGTGGGCAAAAACATGCCGTTACCTATTATTGTTTGGGTTTTTTTCACTCTTAAGAGTCTTACTTATATTGTGCTTTTTCTTTTTTAAATAGCTTTTGTTATTTACTTCAGAGTCTATATTAATTTAAGTGTGCTTGTCGGTTATAGATATGTAATATTCTGCTGGGGCTTTGCAGCTGCTGGAATAAAATAGCTGAACTTGATCCTCCTGGAATGTTGGTATTTAAAGGGACAGTCACCCAACAATTGACTAAATGTGTCCATGACTTAGAATGATTCCTGTGTAGAATGCAAATGTAGTAGTCTTTGGGTGGATTTAATAGGATATTTTTACTCTCTGTACACTTGTTCACTTTTAACCTTCTCATTCAGTGAGGTCTTGTGGTTAGTCAGTGTATCATCTCCTCCAGTGACTTGGTAATGTTGGACAGTTTACAGAAGAACAGAGGTTCCCATCATCATTTTCATCATGTTTTTTTATTTAGATAAATGGAAAGGACTTGTCACTCTATGATTCACACTTGAGACAATTGTTGTATAATAAAGCTGCATGCACAGATGTAGGCTCAGCTATTTCAGCAACTATGACTTCATTAAATGTCAGTGTGTTTTTCTTTCTTACAGATGCTGCCTCTGAGCTGCAGGTGTCCAACTCTAGATTGCAGGAACTGGAGACTTTATATGCAGCACAAAAATCTGAGGTGATTAATTGAGCACAAAAAGTCCTAGTCTGATGCTGAAGTCTTGCCGATATTTCTTAGTTCTATCATGATTTGTGTGCTTTAAAATGTAAGACTTTTCTTCTTTTTATTTGCACACATTGTTTTAAAAAATGCCTAATTATGAGCCAAATTCCGTTACAGGATGATTTGTTTCAAAACATTTTGTCAGTGCATTAACATCTGTAATTGAATTTTTTTTTTGTTTGTGTATTTGCTTTTGTGTGGTTTAGTATGAGCGCTTGCGGAGAATAAACTCTGAGTTGGAGGAGAAGCTAGAGGCGGCAGAGATTCAGGTCAAACAGCAGTCTGTGGAATACAGAACCCTCCTGCAACAGAAAGAGGTTTGGGTTCAAAACTAACTGCACTTTTTGGGAGAAGAATTACAATATACCTAATCATAGTGGGAGAATTTCTCAAATTTAGAATCATACTGTTAAAATATTTTAAAATAAAATAAAGTGTATGTTTATTGTTGTAAAGGTGGAGATCAGTCACCTCAAGGCCCGTCAGAGTGGTCTGCAGGAGGAGGTTCAGAAACTCCAACATTCCGCTCAGGCTGCAGCCAGCTCATCCTCCTCTGATGCTGCTGTACTTTCTGTTACCACTGCTGCCACTACTACTACTTCGTCTTCCTTTCTGCACCGGTCTTCAGCTGTCCATCAAGGCTTCCATGGCGATGAGGTGGACCTCAGTGATGTCCTGTGGTCACAGCAGGAGATTAACCGTCTTTCCAGTGAGGTGCATCGTCTAGAAGCTGATGTAGCTCACTGGAGGAGAGTTGCTCAGGTCACTTTTAAATTATACTTCGGACACAGTTTTACAATTGTTTCATGAGAGAGCTATGACCTAAAATTAGACTAATTCGATTTTTTTTATTTATTTATTTACCAGGCATCCAAGCTACCAGGAGTTGTTGGTAACGGAGACCAGGGTGAAGTTGTGAAAATGCAAAGAATGATCAAGGTGAAAAACCTTATGAACTTTAATGGAGTAGGTCAGCGCTTGGAATCAGGTTCTGTTTTTAACCTAAATGACATTCTGACCCAATCAGGAGCTGAGAGAGGAAATGGCACAGGAGGTGGATGAGCACCAGCATGAACTGACAGCATTGCAGGATGCCCAGAGGCTGAAAATGGCTGAAATCTCAAAACGGCACAGAGAGGAGCTGGCAGAGTATGAGGAGAGAATTGAGGAGCTTGAGGAGCAGCTTCAAAATGGTGAGGAGGAATATTGATGGATATTAAAAATGGAGTCTGGAGATTTTAGTACTTTTTAAATGCAGATGAAGTGTTTAATTTGTAATTGGGAGGTAACTTTAAAATGAACAGTTGATCTTTGAGTACAATGCTGTGTTTATCTCCCTCTTCTTCAGAAGGTGGAAATGTTGCCCAAAAATCAACCACAGTACAGGACTCTGCCAAACTTCAAGAATTGCAATCAATACAGTCTTTACAGGAGGAGGCTGAGCTTCAGCGCAAACAGCACAGAGATCTATTGGCCAGCTTGGAGGAGGCAGAGCATCAGAAGACCAAGCTAGAGAGGGAAAAGGAGGAGGCTACAGCAGAAAATACAGAATTGTTGCAGAATTACAGTCGCCTTCAGAAGTCTGTAAACAAACTCCAGGCTCGAGTACAAGAACAGGAGGGGAAGTCTATGCTGAAAGCCCAGCATGACAATGAGATACAAACCCTGAAAAAAGCTCTGGCAGGTATAGAGAACTCAAGAAATTGTGTATGATCAAATATGTTCTTGGATGGGAAATCTCATAAACTGCTCTCTCATATTTATGTTATATTTTTGTATATTATTTTTAGGTGCAGAAAAAGAGATGGCTAGATTGAAGACTCTCAGTGAGGTAAATTTGCTAAAAACCTTCCTCTGCACAGTTTAGAAGTTTGTAGCCCAATAATTTTTAGATGTTTTAGCCATGCTGAGGATTCAAATATAAAGCAATTGATATAAATGTTCACAATTAAGATAAAGTATTTGGACACTTTCTGGTTGCCTCTGCAAATAATGTAAGTGTGGCTTGAGTGTCAATACTTTTTACACTTTTTTTTTCCCTCTTTTTTTCATTTAATTCAGAGGAGTCCTACAGAAGAGGTAGAACATGCTGACATCCTGGAGCTCAACACCATCATTGATACCCTCAGGAAAGAGAAGGAAGAGGTGGAGAGAGAAAAGGTTTGCATATGTTGACAAAGTTATAATAATACCTGTTTCTTCTTGTTTTTGAACAGAAGTTCAGTATCTGTCAAATCCAAACATCTTTGAAGAAGATATGGTGATCAATACTTCAATAGCTTTTTGAAAGGACACTTGCATGTTATCATGCAAATGGTAATTTTTTTGCTTAACTGACATTAGTTTCATACACTTTCTTTATTTTTTTTCTTTATCAGCTTGTATTAGTTGAGAGACTGACTCTGGCCGAGGAGAGACACAAGGGTTTAGAGTCAGAAAGTGCTGTGGAACTGTCACAGGAAGTTTCAGACCTAAAGAGCCAGCTACATCAACGGGAGCAAGCACATCTTGATATAGAGACACTCAGTGCTGAACTGGAAGAACTGGACAGGCAGAACCAGGAAGCCACACAGGTATTCTTTTTGAGCCAATGTATGTTTCAAGTTTATTATACAGAATCTTAAAAAACAATTATTGGATCTGTTGAATGTGTTTATAATTTGAATTAATATACTACATACTTGTTCAATTTTCTTTCTCCAGCATCTTATTGCAGTGAAGGAACAGCTGTCCTTGCAGAAAACCCAGGCTGATGCAGAAAAAGCCCATCTTCAGTCAGATCTCAGCTCCTCTCTTGACCAGAGACGGACTCTTCTACTGGAACTGGAAGCTCAGGGGGAGAAGCTAAGTCAAAGTGCCTTCTCCTTGAATGAACTGCACATGGCAAAGCAGCAACTGGAAACCATGGTAAAGGAGTTGAGGGAAAAGTTGTGCAAGTCACAGGATCTGGGCAAAGAGCTGCGGCAGGAGTCCTCTGAACTCAAGAGGGTGCTTCAGGAGAGAGAATCAGAACTTACTGCACTTTGTGAGAAGTTAACTCCTTCTGGGGAGCAAGGGAATGAGTTAGAGGAACACAGGAAGGTACTTGAGACAAGGGATAAAGAGATCCAGGACTTGAGAACAGAGTTAACAGAAGTAAAGGCCTCCTACGAGAGGGCCATTTCAGAGGACTTTGAATTGAAAATTGAAAATAGGAAGTTAAAAGAAGACTGCACTCAGGCTTTGGAGAAGATTGACAGTTTGGAAAGGCAGATCCAAGATGGTCAAGCCTCTCTAAGCAGGATGTCCCTGGAGAAAGATACCCGCATTGAAGCCTTGAAATTAGAGAAGAGCCAGTTAGAATCTGAGCTAAGTAGGACTGAGAAGCGACTATCAGATCAGGCCAAACAGTATCAACAAACCATCGACGAACTGACCAGAGCACGCTCTATGGGTGCTTCTGCACTGCAGACAGAACACGAGCGAATGGTGAAACTGAATCAGGAAAAAGATCTCTCAATTGCAGAGCTCAGGCGTGAGATGGAGCAGATGGTCTCTGACCACAAAGACACCAGTGAGATGCTGGACATCACTGTGGCAGGCCAGAATCAACTCACCGAGCTTCTGCAGGAAAAGAACGCATTTGCCGAAACCCTAAAAGCTCATGCTGCAGAAACACAACAGGAATTAGAGCGCACGTTCTTGGGAGCAACTCAGGAATGTGACTCTCTGAAAAGGTCAGTGGAGGAGAAGGACAAACAGCTTGGAGCCATGAAGGAAGAAAACAGCCATCTAAAAGAAGAGATTGACCGTCTGAGGGACCAGCAAAGCAGACCGCAGTTATTGTCAGAGCCGCGGACACTGGACATCATCACAGAGCTTGAGACCGAGGTGACCCAGCTCAAAGCTGCCAGAGTTCAACTCGAAAAAGAGGTCCAATCTTTGAGGAAGGTATCAGAGGAGCAGCAGGCCACAGCGCTGCAGTCGCAGCGTTCTCTGCAGTTGCTACAGAGTGAACTAGAGCAAGCACGGACAAGACATGAGCAAAGCTCACTCAACTACGAAAGACTCATCAGTGCTAAAGATGAGGAGATTGTCCAGCTTCAGTCAGAAGTGGAAGGCCTGAGCACACAAGGACAGAGTCCTATACAGTCTGTAGAAATCCTACAGGAAGACAAGACCCAGTCACTGAATGGCGAAAACGGTAATGAGAAACATGACCTTTCAAAAGTTGAGATTGAGAAACTTGTGAAAGGAATCAAGGAGAAAGAGACTGAGATTAACCAGCTAAATGAGAAGAACCTGTCTCTAACCAAGCAGCTTGACCAACTTGTGGTCTCTCAGAATGAGCTAGGAAAACTCTCGCAGATGGTTCTTCAAAAAGATCTAGAAATCCAGGCGCTCCATGCTCGTGTGGCTGGTGGCCATGGTCAAGATGTGGTGTTCCTGCAGCAGCAGTTGCAGGTGTATGCGGTGGAATGTGAACAGGTGTTGGCCGTGCTCAACGAAAAAACGAGAGAAAACAGCCAGCTGCGCTCAGACTACCATCGCATTATGGACATTGTTGCAGCCAAGGAAGCCGCCTTGTTGAAGCTTCAGCAAGAAAACCAGCGGCTCTCCACTATGAGCGACCCTTCAGGCAGTCAAGAGATGTTTCGAGAGACCATTCAGAACCTTTCCCGCATCATTCGTGAGAAGGATATTGAGATTGACGCCTTGACTCAGAAATGTCAGACCCTGGTCTCTGTCCTCCAGGCATCTGGTGGCGGCGATTCTGTTAGTGGTGGCTCAGGGGGAGTTAGCAGCAACCAGTTTGAGGAGCTCCTACAAGAACGTGACAGTCTCAAACAGCAAGTGAAGAAGATGGAGGAGTGGAAGCAGCAGGTGATCACGACTGTGAGGAACATGCAGCATGAATCTGCTCAGCTACAAGAGGAGCTGCTCAAGCTGCAGGGGCAGGTTTCTGCAGATAGTGACTGCAGCTCAAAGCTCTCGGTGGATTACACCAGACTTATTCAGAGCTATGAGCAGAAAGAGAAAAGGCTGGGATTTTTGAGTCAAGAGCTGGCACAGGTGCAGCAGACCATCAGCCAACTGAGCAGTACCAAAGATGTCCTGCTTGGGAAGCTTGGCAGTGTCAAGCACTCTCCAGAGGCGTCTGCTGCCCAGGCTTTTGCCCCTCCAAACCTGAAGGAGGCAGCACCACCTGGCCAAAATGAGAGCCTACATCAGGAGTTGCAGTCAATGCAGAGAATTTTAGCAGAGAAAGAGAGCATGATAAGAATTCTGCAGGAAAACAATCATCGCTTGTCAAATTCTGCATCTCTGTCTGAAAGTGAGCAGAGAAACCATGCAGAGGAGCTCAAGCAGGCCCGAGAGAAGCAAGAATCGCTACAGCGCTCCCTCAGAGAGAAAGATCTGCTCATTAAGACCAAGGGAGACCAACTCAGTCAGGTGACTTGCAATTCTGATGTGTTGAATGGCTGGTAGGGAAAGCTGTAAGAAGTGCAATACCATAGGCACTGTAAATAGATTGCGGAGTAAAATGTCAGTTTTGCAGTATGAGATTTTGTTTATATTCCAAAGTTTGCAAATTACATTTGTGTTATGTTTTTACATGCACTTAAATAAATCTCTGAATGATTTTGTTCATCCTAAACTTATGTGACATTTTTTCTGTACAATGTAGTTGAGTGAAAATTTACGTAATCGCGAAAACGACAATGAGGTCTTGAAGCAGGCTGTGACAAACCTGAAGGAGCATGCCCTGATCCTGGAACTCGATGTGAAGAAGCTAAAAGAGGAGAATGAAGCGATAGCAGCAAAAGCTCGTGAGAAAGAGACAGAGTTCCGTGCACTTCAGGAGACCAACATGCAGGTGTCACTGCTGCTTCGGGAACGAGAGTTTCAGTTCAGTGCTGTGAATGAGAAGGCTACTGCCATTGAGAAGATGCTAAAAGATAAAGAGCAGGTTTGTCTGTTTGTGTGTCTTTAAATATAAAAAAATGTGTAAAAAAAATATACGTCAATCACTTTAAAACTGTCAAAATTATTAATCAAAGAATTCTACTTTGCCATCAAAGGAAGAACATTTTAAAATATATTAAAACATAAAAGTTGTTTTAAATTTTATTCGTTTCACTATTTTACTATTTTTAATGTATTTTGATCAAATAAATGTAGCCTTGATGAGCATAGGAGACTTCTTTCAAAAACATATAAATCCTGCTCATCCTACAATTTTGAACAGTAGTAACTTTAGAATTTTTTTATTATTATTATTATACATTTTTAAATCTCTCCTGTTCATCCAACCTCCTAAATTAACTGCAGTGGAAACAATGCACTTTTATAATGTTAATGCCAATGAAAGCATTCAACTTGTTCTGGACTTTTCTAGTTCTATATATGCTGTGAAATTGATCTGTTCTGCCATTGTCGTACTGCAGGGTAAATCTGGTGAGCTGAACCAATTGTTGAATGAAGTTAAATCCATGCAGGAGAAGGCAGTGTTGTTTCAGCAAGAAAGAGATCAAGTGATGATGGCTCTCAAACAAAAACAAATGGAGACAACCGCCCTTCAGAGTGAGGTAGCGAAGGCCAATATTACACATTATTAATTTGCTTTATTGCCTTACTAAAAGATAACATTTCAATTCAATTTAATATCCAGTTGCATCCGTCAAAAATATATTTCAATGGGGGGAATTACTGTACTTTCGTGTTCTTCCTCTATTTAGCTGCAACACACACGAGATAAAGAGCAGCGTCTGAAGCAGGAGGTGGAGCGTTTGCGCAATCACCTGTTAGAGATTGAGGATTCGTACACACGTGAGGCTTTGGCAGCTGAGAACCGAGAGCGAGAGCTGAGACGCAGAGTGGCACTCCTGGAGGAGCGGTTAGCATCTTCCTCCAATGCTGTGGAGAGCGCAAGGTGGGTCTGTTGGTGTGATTGCTTGGTTCAAACCAGAGTTTGCATCCAACGTGTTTCTCCTGCCCTCACTAGTCTCTTTTTATACTGTTATTTGTTTCCATATCATATATATACTTATAAAATTAGGGGCCAAGCACCAAAGGTATTTTATCCATTAGTCTTCTCCTTCTCCTCCTTTTCCTACTCTTTAGTCATCGTCTTCCACTCTTGAGCCTATGGCAACCCATAGACCCACTTACAGGAAAGTTATGAAATTTGGCATACGGATAGAGAACAGTGTCAGCAATAACCACAGCAAATTTGTCTCTACCTTAAACCCTGCATCAGCTCAAATTTGCACTGATGTTTATTCTTTTGACTTATGAACCATAAGGGCTAGAAACAAAATTATTCCAGAACTCCTTGGCTCATGCTGAATCAATCACACCATTTAACATAATTTTCCGTCATGAAAGTTTTCCCACCATTTTGAGTTTTCTGAAAACCTTGTTTTTCAAACTCATCCTAGACGGTTTGTTCAGACCGTACTAACCCTAACTTTTTTGAGATGGTCCTCACTGCAGAACACAAGATTCAGGGGGCGTGGTTGGATCCAGATCCAACTCCTCCCACCTTACATATACCTAAACCTACCCGTCTCCACCCCTTAGATGTGGATCCAACCACGCCCCCCTGGATCTTGTGTTCTGCAGTGAGGGGCTACTGACTTTTTTTAAAAAGCTTTTTGATCAAACCTGGTTTGAATAAGTAACTGGTCAGTTAGCACTTATGTTACATTACACGTGATTGTATCTATGGGTTTTCAACCATTTTGCTTAAAATAATCAAAAAATGTCTTCAATTACTAATTTTTTCAACTGATCTGATGCCCCCTGCCATGCTTGCTTAGCTCCTCATTTTGCTTTATTTGTACTTGGTCCCTTAATTGCTGCTTGCAGCTATATTTTATATCAGTACCACAGAAAGTCTTTCTGTCTGCCATAAATACAAAAAATATGAAAAACGTTGAGACCGTTGTTGTGGTGACAAGCAACAATTTAAAAATGCATTATACTATGACAAATTATTCCATTAGTGTTTGACTTTTGCAAATGACTTGGATTGGTTTCATACAAACTAAATTCTGACATCAAGACACCAAAGCCCCATGTAAAAGTGTCCTAAATAGTTTTTCAGTTTACTCATTATTGGTTTAGCCTCACTAATGTCTCTAACTGTGTGTGTGTGTAGTCAGCAGGCTAGCCTTCAGGTCGAGTCTCTTCAGGAGCAGCTGAATGGTGCCATCAGACAGAGAGATGAAGCGCTTATTCAGCTCCGTGCTGCTCAGGATCAGGTCAACCAGTATGCAGTGTCACTCTCTAACCTACAGATGGTGCTAGAACAGTTTCAACAAGGCAAGCATGCACATTTTTGCTATTCAATTTTTATTGTAATAAAAAAAATCTAAGAAAATCATCTTTCTTTTATGGAATGATGACCATTAAAGTAATTACAAATGTAGATTGGAGTGTAATATTCAGAGTTTTCTTTTTGAAATGCTTGGATTAAGAGAGGAATCTGCAATAAGCCTTCAGTCTTGAACAGTGTTGACATCTGTATCTCTCTTTACAGAAGAAAAGGCCATGTACTCAGCAGAACTGGAAAAACACAAGAGAGAGAAAGAAGAGTGGAGAACTAAAGCAGAAAATCTTCAGGATCAGGCGGCCGCTCTGCAAGTCAGTTCAAACAGACATATACAAACCTCTGTCCTTTCTGCACTGTTTGACACAAGGGTTTATGTTAATGTTCTATGACTGTGTGTGTAATCTTAGATAAACCTGGATGAAGCAAACGCAGCTCTAGAATCTGCCTCCCGCCTCACTGACCAGCTGGACCTCAAAGAGGAACAGATAGAAGATCTGAAGAAACAAGGTGAGGCCAAATGTCACCAGTTAATGACTTTGTTGAAATCAGAGCATAAGAACTTTACTAGAAAACCTCATTGTTTAACAAGGACAGTGGTTCTCAACCTTTTTGTCTTGAAGGCGCTCATTGTCCAACACAAGATTCAAAGCCCCCCCATATTAGATAATTCCTCTGGTATTTCTGCTTTAATTATGACAACGTTGGTTGTTTTCAAACTTTATTAACAGAAACTTGGAGTGTTAATATATATAAATTAATTAAACACAATTTATTTTGTGATTCTATAAGATTCAAGATACTGATTCTGCTAATAGATGATTCTAGATAATAGTTAAGGCGAACATTTTGTTTACATCTTAATTTTTTTCTGTTTTAAGTATTTTAATTAATTTTGTCCCATTGGACGTTTGCTGAGGTCCCAGCCCCCTGGTTGAGAACCACTGAACTAGGATCAAGGAAGATTACAGAAGCACAATTCAAATTAAATCTTCATTAAGGACTAATGAACCATAGCAAAAACTGATGCTGGGTATCAGCATTTAATTCCTGATTCAGTTTGGTTCTGATTCAGAATCTCTTTAGTTTGATGAAGAATCATACCTAAACCTACCCGTCTCCACCCCTTAGATGTGGATCCAACCACGCCCCCCTGGATCTTGTGTTCTGCAGTGAGGGGCTACTGACTTTTTTTAAAAAGCTTTTTGATCAAACCTGGTTTGAATAAGTAACTGGTCAGTTAGCACTTATGTTACATTACACGTGATTGTATCTATGGGTTTTCAACCATTTTGCTTAAAATAATCAAAAAATGTCTTCAATTACTAATTTTTTCAACTGATCTGATGCCCCCTGCCATGCTTGCTTAGCTCCTCATTTTGCTTTATTTGTACTTGGTCCCTTAATTGCTGCTTGCAGCTATATTTTATATCAGTACCACAGAAAGTCTTTCTGTCTGCCATAAATACAAAAAATATGAAAAACGTTGAGACCGTTGTTGTGGTGACAAGCAACAATTTAAAAATGCATTATACTATGACAAATTATTCCATTAGTGTTTGACTTTTGCAAATGACTTGGATTGGTTTCATACAAACTAAATTCTGACATCAAGACACCAAAGCCCCATGTAAAAGTGTCCTAAATAGTTTTTCAGTTTACTCATTATTGGTTTAGCCTCACTAATGTCTCTAACTGTGTGTGTGTGTAGTCAGCAGGCTAGCCTTCAGGTCGAGTCTCTTCAGGAGCAGCTGAATGGTGCCATCAGACAGAGAGATGAAGCGCTTATTCAGCTCCGTGCTGCTCAGGATCAGGTCAACCAGTATGCAGTGTCACTCTCTAACCTACAGATGGTGCTAGAACAGTTTCAACAAGGCAAGCATGCACATTTTTGCTATTCAATTTTTATTGTAATAAAAAAAATCTAAGAAAATCATCTTTCTTTTATGGAATGATGACCATTAAAGTAATTACAAATGTAGATTGGAGTGTAATATTCAGAGTTTTCTTTTTGAAATGCTTGGATTAAGAGAGGAATCTGCAATAAGCCTTCAGTCTTGAACAGTGTTGACATCTGTATCTCTCTTTACAGAAGAAAAGGCCATGTACTCAGCAGAACTGGAAAAACACAAGAGAGAGAAAGAAGAGTGGAGAACTAAAGCAGAAAATCTTCAGGATCAGGCGGCCGCTCTGCAAGTCAGTTCAAACAGACATATACAAACCTCTGTCCTTTCTGCACTGTTTGACACAAGGGTTTATGTTAATGTTCTATGACTGTGTGTGTAATCTTAGATAAACCTGGATGAAGCAAACGCAGCTCTAGAATCTGCCTCCCGCCTCACTGACCAGCTGGACCTCAAAGAGGAACAGATAGAAGATCTGAAGAAACAAGGTGAGGCCAAATGTCACCAGTTAATGACTTTGTTGAAATCAGAGCATAAGAACTTTACTAGAAAACCTCATTGTTTAACAAGGACAGTGGTTCTCAACCTTTTTGTCTTGAAGGCGCTCATTGTCCAACACAAGATTCAAAGCCCCCCCATATTAGATAATTCCTCTGGTATTTCTGCTTTAATTATGACAACGTTGGTTGTTTTCAAACTTTATTAACAGAAACTTGGAGTGTTAATATATATAAATTAATTAAACACAATTTATTTTGTGATTCTATAAGATTCAAGATACTGATTCTGCTAATAGATGATTCTAGATAATAGTTAAGGCGAACATTTTGTTTACATCTTAATTTTTTTCTGTTTTAAGTATTTTAATTAATTTTGTCCCATTGGACGTTTGCTGAGGTCCCAGCCCCCTGGTTGAGAACCACTGAACTAGGATCAAGGAAGATTACAGAAGCACAATTCAAATTAAATCTTCATTAAGGACTAATGAACCATAGCAAAAACTGATGCTGGGTATCAGCATTTAATTCCTGATTCAGTTTGGTTCTGATTCAGAATCTCTTTAGTTTGATGAAGAATCAGAAACGGAACACAATTCAGATTAAATCGCCATTAAGGACTAATCAACCGCTGACAAAAACTAAGGCTGGGTATTAGCATTTATTTCTTGATTCCCTTTCAAAACTAAATCCCTCTCAATTTAGTTCAGTTCAGATTTCAGTAATTTATTTGATTCAATTGAATTCAGATCATACATAATGTGCATTGTGACTGAGTCCATGTCTTGGTTATTGGTTATTTTGTAACTTTGATCATTTAATTACCTTTATGAACCTGTGTTGCACAGCACTTATAATATAATATCCTTTCAATGACACAATCCTATAAGCGTTGAGACAAAATACACCACAAAAATGTTTTGCGAAAAGACTAGCTCTCAAGCTCAGTTGACACAAAACTCGTGGCACATTGTTTGAGATTTTCTCAGATTTATAGCACTGTGAACTGTTTTTCTGAAGAGACTTTTGAATGTCAACAGGACCAGGAACATCAGGAACCATTAAATTATTTTTGACTCTTGAGACTGTGCTTTATGTAGTGGTTTAAATTTGATTCATATCAGTGCAGATATTAAGAGACACACATGTTTGCATTTGTAAGAGAAATGCAGAGAGCAGCCAGGTCTGTAGATGGTATAGATGTTTAGCATTTCTTCGCATCTCCTCTCTGATATTTATGGCATGTCAGTAGCCAAACTGTCAATGCCAAACTTATTTGCCAGTGGCTTATGACTTTATAAGGAACTTCAGCATAATATTAGGCGTAAATGTATAAAAAAAAGTTTGTGGTCGGTAAAAATTTTTTACGTTTTTGAAAGAAGTCTCTTAATCTCACCAAGGCTGAATTAAATCATCACCAGAAATTGAAAAGTATCGTGTGTGTGTGTGTAGGAAAAAACATTTTTTTGGAACCTTAGTCACACAGCCATAGAAGTCACAGAAGCCAGACATTAGCAAAGTAAATTATTTTTTATTAATGTGTTGGGTTTATGAATTAACCCATAACTCGTAAGCCTAACTGTGACAGCAGTGAATGGGAAAATGCCACAAAATACTCAAACCTGTACCTGTGTGTTTTTTGCAGTGGATGCGAGACAGGAGATGTTGGAAGAGGCTCAGAGAAAACTGATGAACCTCCTGAACAGCACCGAAGGCAAAGTGGACAAGTGAGTCCAAAACACATCTGTATTGGAAACATATTTCATATATATATGTAGATCCGAATATTTTCAAAAGGGTGTTCCTGTGAAATATCATCTAACGTGATTAACTTCTGACACAGGGTTCTGATGAAGAATCTTTACCTGGGCTATTTTCATACCCCCCGAAACAAGCGTTCTGAGGTGCTGAGGCTTATGGGTAATGTGCTTGGGTTGGACCGAGATGAGGTGGCCGAGGTGGGTCAGCGCTCTCTGCTTCTTATACTGTAGATTTCTCTTTATCCTCCCTTTTGAATTCACTTTTTTAAATGAAAGTATTCCTCTTCACAAGTGCAAATGTGCTCGTGCCTGCATATTGACATTCATCAAATATGGTCATGTCCAACTTTCCAAAGAGAAGGAGCAATTGTCTCGTTCACAATTTGTCATTTCCTTCACCATTCTGTCTCACCTGTTATGTGAAATTCCTCCTACTTTTCATCACTCTCAAATGTGGCTCTGCTCAAGTCCTTGTCTCACTCTTGAAACGTGACTGTTAAACATGTGTTGATTTAATATTTGACCTCCTGAATCGTGATGTTCGGTTCTCCGCCCAGCCTCTAATTACATTTTTTTCCCCAATGATCTCTTGTTTGATGTCAGTGTGAAGGTTTTTATCAGATGTTAAAAAGATTTTTCCACTCATCTTACCGCGTGTGTTTAATTTGGCACAAACCTCAAGCTGCCCATGATGGACTTGTTGAAAAATGTCCTTGTTTTGAGTCCTTTTGAAGGATGACTTCAAGTTGCGTCCGGTCCTTGCTGGTAATCCGGGTATAGAGATTTCTGCTCTTGTTAGGACAGCCTGCACTAAATGAAACGTCATCACTCCCGGAAACTCTGCACGCATATGACCGCATTCAAATTCACTGCTAATAGAGCTGATTTGTTTTCTGTTCGAATTGCTGTTTTACCGTTTTGATCCTGGTGGGGCTGATTTTCTCAACAACAGGAACAGATTAGTTCTGATGATAAAGCAGGATGTGGCTTAAAGGGGTCATATGATGCGATTTCAAGTTTTCCTTTCTCTTTGGAGTGTTACAAGCTGTTCGTGTGTGAGAGAGAGAGAGGGAGAGAGGGAGAGAGATCACAGTGGAGTCAGCTGTCTTAACCACGGCTTGTGTACTGCATTTTTTTTTCTTGGAAAAGCCATAGTTGTTTTAGCTATTGTCCTTAAAGGGTCAAAATCAGCATGGGGGTTTTCCTTTTTCAACAAATTGCACTGCAGTCGTTCACACCCCATTTTACTTCCATAACGTGTTGTATTTCCAAGTGAATCTGGATATTCAGTTAGGGAAAAATGGGAATTAATTGGATTGTGAAACATAGGTGTTACATACAAGAATGAGAATGCAAGTTTGCTCAAACCCTAATTAGCTGTTTGTATATGTATTTGGCTATTAGTTAACATTATTTAATATCCTGAAGTGACTTCAGCAGAAAGGGAAATTTATTTCTGAGGAAGAGTGAGTTGTTATTATTTTTTTGTATTAGCATGCATAATGAATTGTTCACATTAGGACAAGAAAAGTGCATTAAGAATATAGTCATTTACATAACCTTGTTATAGAATTTAATACCTAACCTCACACCAGCATACATTTTTGATCTGAATTAAGGTAATGAGTCATTTTCTAGATGAAACTAACTTAAATGGCAATTAATAGTTTTTTTTTTTCACTTTTGTTAGTTTTTCATTAATATACTGAGTATGCTGTTCATATATTAAAATGTTGTCATAAAAATAGGAGACTGATAAAGCAAGCAACCATTATGAGAAGATGGACAGACGCAGGCAGAAATCAGGAGTTAGAGACTCACAGGAAGAAAGAGAGAGACTGCGAGACAGACAAAGACTGAATTAGATGACGGGCCCATGCCAATCTTACACAAAAAGCATTTCCTTACCCACAGTCCCATAGAAGTAGGCTGGGCTCTGGCAGGAGAGACTCCAGCTATTAGGGTTGCCAACTTCAGCGAGGCAAAATAAGGGACTCCCCCCCCCCAAAAAAAGCCCCCCAAGGACACAAATAATCAGTGAGGAACTCATAGCTCAACAATAAACCATGAGATAACATGTTCAAGTATGTAAACTTGAAGCAGAACACATTAATATTGTTATTTTAAATTTGCTTATTTCTAATAAATTATTATTATTCATCTCAGTTCTGCAGCTGTTACGGATGGGATGAATTATTATAATTTTTTTTGTTATTAATTTGCTTGAATTAGGTCTACATTATTATGTAATTATTTGTCCCATTTTTATCTAAACAATTTAGCATTTTTTTACCTTTTTAAAATGCCAAATTGTTTTACATATATGATTCTTTATTAGGTATATATTTATGATTAATATCCATAATAAATTAATAAATAGGGTCTAACATTAATTATAATATATTAATTTATCTGTCTAATCATGTCTAAAAATATAATAATTGTCTACCAAGCTCTGATAATGTATGGAATATTATATTTACAGGCTATCCCAATTTTAATAAAACAATAGGCCTATACCTGTAGAAGCACGGATGTGTCTGTCACTTTAAAGGTATGGTTCACAGAAAAATGAAATTTTTTCATAATTTACCCAGGTTGTTCTAAACCTGCATAAAGTGCTTTCTTCTGTTGAACACAAAAGAATATACTTTGAAACATGTGTCTCAACTAAACAGCTGATGGTTGTAACTTTCATAGTAAGGTTAAAAAACAAACAAACATCAGAGCCATTGGGGACCAGAAACTGTTTGGTTACCCACATTATTTAAAGTATCTTCTTTTATGTTCAACAGAAGAAAGAAATTATTACAGGTTTGGAACAACTTGTGGGTGTGTAAACGATGACAAACTTTTCATTTTTGGGTGAACTGTCCCTTTAAGTCAGACAGTCCACCGTGAACAACTGAAATGCCTCTCTGCAAACTGCGCGTTCATCATTAGTTACTGGACCGACACATTGATAACTTTCCCATTCAGCCCTACATCTGGAGAGTCTTGTGTTCAGAGGGCAGATGTGAGCTCCTAGATGTTTTAAACCGCGCAGGT
Organism: Sinocyclocheilus anshuiensis; assembly: GCF_001515605.1. NCBI lineage: Eukaryota > Metazoa > Chordata > Actinopteri > Cypriniformes > Cyprinidae > Sinocyclocheilus > Sinocyclocheilus anshuiensis. The sequence goes on from NW_015555843.1 coordinate 378,303, forward strand.
TTGTTTACCTCATGCTGCGCTCGTGTGAAAGGGCTTAACGGTGCGCGTTTTGGAGACTCTGTCGCTATGGAAACAAAGACGCCAAAATCAAATGAGCTTCTCTAATAGCCTACTTCTTATGAAATGTATTTCATTATAATTGCTATTAGTATTATAAACAGTACAAAATACTTATTTGTTTATTCAAATATGTGTTGGCCTTTGTAAAATACGGGACAAATCGCGTCCCGTATTGTTTTGATACGGGACGCATCATTTTACCTTTAAATACGGGACGATTCCGTATTTTAAGGGACGGGTGGCAACCCTACCAGCTATTCAGCAAGTTGTGAGCAGAATTACTCAGCAGCCTCCAGAGAAGAAAGAGGGAGAGAAGAAAAGTAAATATGAGTATGCGTGTTTCTGGGTCACACAATCCACTTTACATTTCAACCCATATTTTCTTTCTTAACTCCTCTCCACACCTTTCTCATATTTTTTATGCTACACGTTAAGTTTTCCACTCAAGATCTCTTTGTTTACAACTTTAAAGACTAAAAATAATCTCGGTCTGCTTTTTTTGGTTTAAAAAAAAAAAAAGTCTGATTCAGTTTTGTATCAAAGGTGCAGCATTCATTTGGTCTGAGTGCTTTGAGGACACACAACCAAAGACCACACACTAGGGGTTGAACGACTTCTGATTTTTTTGAAGTCGACTTTTATGTGATGAAAGTCGAGTCGAAGTCGACTAGTCGCTGATGACGTCATTAATGAACAAATAAGTCTGGAGCTGTGACAAACACCTTGTGCACAGCTATGGCATATGACACAGCGCTGCCCACATGGCTATTGCTACTATAACGGCTCATTTTTATCAGTTATTTTGTCTTTGAGTCGTTATATTGCTCACAGAT
>NW_015555843.1:379566-380265 GCF_001515605.1 Sinocyclocheilus anshuiensis
TTTGCCTTTGTAAAATACTGGACAAATCGTGTCCCGTATTGATTTGATACGGGACACATCATTTTACCTTAAAATACGGGACGATTCCGTATTTTAAGGGACGGGTGGCAACCCTACCAGCTATTCAGCAAGTTGTGAGCAGAATTACTCAGCAGCCTCCAGAGAAGAAAGAGGGAGAGAAGAAAAGTAAATATGAGTATGCGTGTTTCTGGGTCACACAATCCACTTTACATTTCAACCCATATTTTCTTTCTTAACTCCTCTCCACACCTTTCTCATATTTTTTATGCTACACGTTAAGTTTTCCACTCAAGATCTCTTTGTTTACAACTTTAAAGACTAAAAATAATCTCGGTCTGCTTTTTTTGGTTTAAAAAAAAAAAAAGTCTGATTCAGTTTTGTATCAAAGGTGCAGCATTCATTTGGTCTGAGTGCTTTGAGGACACACAACCAAAGACCACACACTAGGGGTTGAACGACTTCTGATTTTTTTGAAGTCGACTTTTATGTGATGAAAGTCGAGTCGAAGTCGACTAGTCGCTGATGACGTCATTAATGAACAAATAAGTCTGGAGCTGTGACAAACACCTTGTGCACAGCTATGGCATATGACACAGCGCTGCCCACATGGCTATTGCTACTATAACGGCTCATTTTTATCAGTTATTTTGTCTTTGAGTCGTTATATTGCTCACAGAT
>NW_015555843.1:380514-383356 GCF_001515605.1 Sinocyclocheilus anshuiensis
GACTCGAAAAACCCGAAGACTCAAGAGATGAACTAATCAATTCTCTTTCCGGCTCAGACTGCATTGGTTAAACTTATGGGGCTGTCACGTGATGAACGAATGACTTGGAAAAACCCGAAGACTCGAAACAGGTGAACTACTTGACTAATTCCAGTACAGAATCTATAGGATGTTACGCATGCGCGACTGAACGAATCACTCCCCGAGACGACTCGTTCCTCCCGAGTCACATTAAAGATTCGTTCAAAATGAACGAATCGTTCAAGAACGACCCAACACTAGTCGACGTCAAGCTTAAAGCGTCATGGCAGAGCATTGAAGTCGACTAGTCGATTAGTCTGTGCAACCCCTACCACACACACAAACATTCCCTCTGGCCTACTGTCCTACTGACTTTTAATGTTTTCTCTTTCTGCAGTTGTTACAGGAAGAGGACAAGAGTGGGATGACCGGATGGGTCTCGGGTTGGCTGGGAGGCAGAGCTGTTCAGAGTGTACCCAACACTCCCCAAAGGCCTACACAGAACCTCAATTCGGTGGGTGCACATATGAATGCATGCACACACATTATTATACACATGCATCTTCCTCTTACACTAGTCTCTGTTTTAAAGTCCTTCTCTGAGATGTTTGTGAAGTTCCTGGAGGTGGAGTCTACTCCCGCTCTTCCTGCCCCTAAATTGCCCGTTTATGATATCAAGCCTCTGAGTGTGCCCCCACCTGGCCGGAGTAGAGCAAGCACACCTGCATCAGGTATAATGTCACATAAAAACTAGTGATGCACAATATATTGTTATTATGTTTTAATTTATTGTTATTAGCTCAGATTTGTTTTATTTTGTGTTTCAGTATAGGCCCACATTGGGTTTTTAAATATATGCATGATAATTTACACTATTTTTACCCCAAGTTAATCTTTAAAAATGACAGCTTTAGAATTTTTAGTTTATACAAAATTTAAAAATGTAGATAGTTTTTATAAGCTTATATATAATGCAATTTAATGTAATATTTAGTGCATCTCAAAATAAATCGTTTACAATTTAAAAAAAAAAAGGTTACAAATTTAGTTAAAATGTTTATACATGTATTATTTATAATATAAAATATTATTTAAAGTTTTTCTTTTTCATTTATTTAGACAAAATATTATAGAATTTAATATTAAATGTTGAAAATTATTTAATAAAAATGAAACATGAAAATAATTTTCGGCTTATCCTTATTGGCCAGAATTTTAATATTGGTGCATCCATGATTAAAAAACGTTACATTTCATAGGCCAGGGCCATTCACACCAAGGATGTTAACTATAAAGTTTTAATAATTGCTTTTATTCTTTGAAAAAGTCCCCACCAATGCTATAACAATAATGACACAGAGGAACAATATCGTTGGAATGACTTTCAGAATGATTTCCTACTGATAAATTATACAAACGTTGACAACCAATTAGGATCCATCTCACTTTAAAAAGTTCCAGCATTTAAAGCAGCAGACAACATAACTGCAGTGCCTGCTTAGAACAAACAGTAAGTTATCGCCTGTTGGTCTGGACACTAATATAGCTATCATCATAGTTATCATGCTTGGTCCGAACAGGCCTGTATATTATCTGTGATCACTTCTAACATTGCTTGTGTTCTTTCAGGTGTTTTAGGCACAGGTAAGCGCACTGGGGATTCAAACCCCTTCCTGGCACCCCGGTCTGCAGCCGTACCCCTCCTCAATCCCGCAGGTGCAGGCAGCACTGCAGGTTCTGGGGGCCACCTGCTTATGAAGCCCATCTCAGACGCCCTGCCCACCTTTACACCTGTACCTGTGTCGGCTGAGGCCAGCGGTGGAGCTGTGCTGAAAGATTTGCTCAAGCAGTGACATCAGCCACCTGTACTGCCACTCAAAGCACTTTAGCTTATCAGGACACTACGTTCCAGCAGATGGAAACCGAAAACTGGGCCATGTCATGGATTCAAATATTTACTAAAACGGCTGATTGCCATTGGAATAAAAAAAAAAAAGATAAAGCATCTAAGGGTTGCCTGTGCTTGTTAAATTTGACTAAACTGAGGCCTAAGTTTGACAGAATCGAATTCTGTTTGCAAACTGAGGAAGATTACATTATCGAATATTCTTGTGACCTTCTCCCAACATTTATTTAATGTTGTGCAAACATTCAGCTTGTCATTTTTCGACAAAGAGAGGTGTTTAATGTTTTTCTAGTGTGTTGAGAGACTGTCTGATGCTGTCTGGCATCCACTGCACAAATGGATTTATTAAGCCTTTTCCACTTCTGCAAAAACGCTACAGATAGTCTTTCAAAATCCTCCCGTTTTGAGTGCTATGAATGGTTGACCGTATGGTATGGCAGGTACAATAGCAGTTAATCAAGAAGTGACATTTCATCTTGGATTTAGACTGCAGCTTATGCTCCCATGCAGTACAAGTGTGCAGTTATGTTATTTATTTGTACATCAATCATATTTTTCACTGTTTATGCAGTGGGCATAAGCTAAAATGTATCTGCAATATTCAGACCTTTCTAAGGTAGAAAGAAACATGTATATACAGTTTGGAAAACATGCACACATAAAGAAAATTGAAAGGATTAAAGTGCAAATTCAGTCTAAAAATGACCTGTATATTTTAAAATAGTTTAATAAATAAATAATAAACCTCTGTTATAATAAACATTATTATAAAAGAGGACTCCTAATTCAATGGGTTCCAACCAAATATTTAAAAATGGCATTTCCTTGAGGTCTAATATGAATCTTTTTTTTTTTTTTTTTTTAAAGAAAAATGGCGCCATAGAAATTCTCTTTTTGGCTATCTCTTTCATAAAA
>NW_015555843.1:383413-393030 GCF_001515605.1 Sinocyclocheilus anshuiensis
ATTTAATTTTTTTTTTTTTTTTTTTTTTAAAGAGAAAATGGCCATAGTAATTCTCTTTTTGGCTATATCTTTCATAAAAGTTGGGTGGACTTGATTATATAGATTTAGGGTACATTTATACATGTTAGGGTATATATTTTGCGCTGGTGTTTATTTAAAGTTGATCAATCTTTTTGAAGTTTGAAAGACCGCTCATGAAAGTGTTAGTCAACAACAGTGTTTCTCTTTTCTACTGAATAAACTATTCTCTCCTATGTATATTTGCGTTTTCCCTTTTATTTTAATTTATTTATTCATTAATTTAAGCCGCTTAAGTGCTGTTTTAATATGAAGTTGTTACAGTGCCATTCTAATAGTTAGTGTTTGTTTTTATTTAGAAATACATCTCTTCACGATAACTATGCAAAAGGAACTCCTGCTGTTTGGTAATTAATATGTAAATCTAATCCTTAAATTGTACAGTTCTTTTCCATATATTATACAAGACTTTTATAAGGAAACATTTGTTGATCTTTTGCATCCGTGTTGTGCATTTGTTGATCTTTTGCATGCGTGTTTTCTTTTCCCCCCTGCAGACTGTGTAATTTGCAAGGCTGTAATTTAAAAGTACTTATGGAGGCAGTGGTCTAGAGCATTATCAGACCAGATTAACCACAAAAGGGAATGTCCTTCTTTCCCAATATGTCTCTAGGGCAAACCCTGTCCGGAATTCCAATTGTAGCGTAACCATGTCTAAAACAGCCATCTGTTTTCTGGTGTGTAGATTTTTTTAACATTTAACCACTTTAAATAGATGTTAATATTTTGACGTCCAGTTGTGGATATACTACCTTCAAAAGTTTGGAGTCAGTAAGACTTTTTTTTTTCCCAAAGAAATTAATACTTTTATTCAGCAAGGATGATTAAATTGATAAAGTGACAGTAAAGACTACATTGTTATAACATATTAGAAACATACTGTATATAGACATATTAGAAAGTAGTGCACAGGAATAAAGTGTATTTTAAGTGCATTTTAAAATATATTAAAATAGGAATGTTATTGTGAATTGTAATACCATTTCACAATATTACTATGTAAGTGCATCCTCTGTGAGCATAAGAGACTACAAAAAATCGTACAGACCCCAAACTTTTGAACGGTAGTGCAAGTAATGACATGACATTATTATCAAGGTGTATTATGTTGCAATGCATTAAATTCAGCACAGGCAGCATAACTATTCATTCGTTATATACATTTCAACAATATAACGTACAACATATAACAAACATTTCAGTTATGCTGTAGTGCACTGTTTGAATCCTAGCAAGTATTTGTGCTGCTTTGAAGCAAATCCATTGCACTAAATGGTGGAAACACTTTGAGGGTGTTGGATATAGTGAATGTAAGCAGGTGTCAGATTTGAATGCGAACTCTCCTCACACAGCACTCACAAAGCCAGATAAAATAACCCTGCCCTCACCAGGGAACACCTGCTTCAGCCTCCCACATTCCTCAAAGCCATTTTTCCTGCTGTTAGATTGTGTAAGTTTGAACTATCATAACTCTGCTGTCTGTTTTATCAGCGTCAGATCAAGTCTAAACCTTTTTTATATCTCAAGATCTTAATCCAAATGGGCTTTTGTCTCGAGGGTCTGTTAATCTGGCAGACTTTGATCACGTTGAACCTGAACCTGAAAATATTTGTATTTAAGAGTCTAATAAATGTCTGAGTGATTAAAAAAAAAAAGTTCTGTAACATATCACTGATGCTTTCAATGGCTCACTGTAGCCTAACTGATGCAACTCTCAAAAAACTTGCTCTAGTGCTTAAATTCACACAGTTGCCACTGAACGGTTGAGTTATTTCAAGTGAACAGTAGAGAGAGAGTGTGGCAGTGTGCTGCCTGGGGATGTGACCACTGACTCCATCTTCTAGCCTTATCCATGCCAAAAAGCTGATAAACTGTCTCAGTCTCCCAACACAGTCTTCCCTGCTGAATTCAGTCCACATCTGGCCTGCTAGATGCAGCCAAACCTATTCTAAACCCAATTAATCAATAGACAAAAGCAAAAGCAAAGTTAGCTGACATAAATGGATACAATAAAAACAAATTCTGCCTGTGTATGTGCACCTTCCAGTCAAGTGCGTGGGCCGAGTGTGTCAACAGCTCAAAGGTTTGCGGTACAAGGCTATTTCAGCATATTTACACTGGCCAATAGCTAATCAAATGCAGGTCAGGGTGACACTTACTGTGGTCATGGTCTGCTGTCCAATCAGTGCGCGGCAGTCAACTTTTTAAATAAATGTATATTGGTAAATTGTAATAGGAAATCTATTAACGTTCCAACCCAGATTGTAATTTAGTTTTTCAAGGGATCTGGTGTCAGTAACAGTTAGCTAAATGTTAATTTAATTCAATTTAAACAAAAAAACGTTATGTGAAATAAACTATTTTGGTTATAAAGGCTATTTGTGATATGTACATTTTTGATATTTAAAAACTTTCGACATTCAGCTAATACTAACGCGAGAGCAACTTCTTACTTTTCTAACAGCCTGAACGAGTGATTTTGGGTGGTGGAGTCTGTCTGACGTGATGACTCGGCACCAGCACGTACAGTAGCCCTCTCTAAATTTAAGCAGGCTGGTGAGCCTTACAAATTAATTATGCGTCATTTTATAGATTATTTTCTCGGTTTTCCTCACCGCCTTCTTCCTTCTCCTCGTTTTGGTCTGTGGCAGCTCCCTGTGCTCGATTTCGTTCCAAAGGGGGCTGTCTGTCTTTGATGGGATCCAGCTGTTGGCCAAGTACTCTGGGGGCCCGTTTATTTGCATTGCTAAACAATCCGTGGAGTGGGCCGAGTAAGGAGAAATACAGCGAGTTTTCTCTTTTTTATATATATAGTAAGACCCTCCTCTTACTATTAGTCAATGTTCTCACACGTTCTTGCCATCGGTCGACAGGGCGGCCGCATCGGGTGACCAAAGCCAAGTGTCTCGACATTCAAGTGAACGCGCGTACGCGGAGGGAGACCACAAATATCAACTCTTTTCCTATTCCGAGGAGTTTACGGGTTGGCGGTGTGACGTCCTTTCCAAGGGAACCACAAGGATCCACATAAATATGTCATTTGAACTACGTGGCTTGAGTTGGTCGACCAACAAAAGGTGAGTTTAATTAGACAGATGGTGCTTCATGGTAAGCCGTTATAGCATAGCTACATTACTTACAACTAACTAGTATCTATTTTATGCCATAGTGCTTATTTATGACTTGCCACTAAGTAATCCTATAGTGAATAGTAGGCTATGTTTGAACTGACTATTGATTAGATACAAGTACTTATTTAAAAAGTGTCTAATATCTATTCAATTAGTCAATGGTACTTATTCATTTGCAATTAGCTACCATTTCAGTAGTGACAAGTAACTATTCCATTGTTACTAGTGACAAGTTGCTAACTGCCATTGAATTCAATGGGTTCCATTCTTGCTACAAGTAACTATTCCAATAGTTACTAGTTATCTATTCTTGCTTGTCATATGCTTATCTAATAGCTTGTCATATGTAAAGTCAGCATGATTCATATTCATCCTAATGTCCAATTAATAGCTGTCTTCAATTTCTGAAAACTGGAATAGATATAGAACAAATACTGATAATACCAATGGATAGTTACTATGGTGAAACTAGAAAGGATACTAGTGAACAGTTGATATCTGAACCACAGATCCCAAAAGAATTTAGTGGCAAGATATTTCTAATTTGGTACCAGCAGCAATGGAATAGTTAATTGTCACTATTGGGATGGTAACTAGTACCAAATTAATAAGTGCTAGTATGTGATGAGTATAATGACTAACTGAATTGATACTTGTCACTATTGGAATTGAAAGTACTTACCTAAAAAAACAGGAAGACCCTACTAGTGACATATTTAACAGATATTAGTCACTATTGGAGTACTTACTAGACAATAAGTGATAGTATCAAAACAGCTATTAGATATTTTTAAGGATTAAATGTTATCATTGTCACAGTGCTTCAAACTAATGTGTAAACCATGAAAATAAGTTTGTAAAAATTATCCAGCTTATAGAAAAGTGTTTGTTGATGTTCTTGGTTTTGAATGGGCATTCACAGTGCTTATTCCAATGAATGAAACAAACATTTTCATGTGTTTCTTTTTATTTCAGAATGATTTAACAAGCGTTTTTTTGTTTTTTATTTATAGAATGTTGTCAGTTTTAATGTGTGTCGTATGCTGCATTCACTCTGGGAAAAGTCAGGTAAATGAATTTCTGTTTTAAGTCATTCAAGCTTGGCACTGTTGCTCAACGCATGTCGTAATAAGAGTGCCTCACATGTTTTGTTTTTGTTTTTTTTGCTTTTCCAGTGCTGTTGTACATCTTTAACATAAGCATTAACTTTAACATACGATAGCAATATCAAACTACTTCAACATAACTACTTGCACATAAAGAACTCCATAAACTGATGTTTGTTTGTCTATTGGATTGACTATAAAATGCATGTTTCTCTCCAGACTTGCACAGATGGATTTACTTATGACCGCCGTGCCAGACAGTGTATCGGTTAGTGGCACTTCTGCCATGTTATTAAAATGTTAATTGAAACTTGTGTTTCAAATACAGCTGTTAATGCCACCTCTCACATATGCTTTAAGACATTGATGAGTGCCGGACACTACCAGACCCGTGTCGGGGTGATATGCAGTGCGTAAATCAGAACGGTGGATACCTGTGCATCTCCCGTGGACTCTACTCCCAATCCTATGCCCGGAACAGTCCACGCTCCTACCCTGAGCCTTCCTATCCCGAAGAGTCCTACCCTGACAGATCTTTGGGATATTCTGAACCATTAATTCCTAACGTTCCTCCTGTCGGAGCAGGTCCTGGTCCAGGCCCTGGTCCGAGCTACCCAATAGTGAGCCGGTCCACTCCCTGCATCCTTGGATATACACTTGGTGCTGATGGCACTTGTGTTGGTAAGTTTGCCTCATGGTCCTATACATTCCACTATCCCAACCTTGTTAGTTAAAGATAGCATCTGAAAGGTTGTAGGTTCAAACCCAGAAGATTTGATACACATTCCTGGCTTGTCAGGCGATCTTAGTTTGCCTGGCCAGCCATATAATGGTCTTGACTGCTTTTACTTTACCATCCAGACCAGGCCAACCATTTTAAAAGGCCTACCATTATTAAAATTTAGTTTTGTAAAGAAATATGCATGCACAATTACTATCTTCAAAAATGTAATTTAAGACTTAAAGGGGTCATATGATGCGATTTAAATTTTTCCTTTCTCTTTGGAGTGCTACAAGCTCTTGGTGCATAAAAAAGTCTCAAATCCAAAGTTAAATTAAGATCAAAAGGCTTTTAAAGTCTTGAGAAACAAATTCAGTCAGTTAGTGAAGTGTGTGCACACTTTTGGCTGGTATGGTAAATTACCATTTATGATAATATTTTACCATATATTACTACAGGGATACAGTCACTGTAACAATATATGTCAATTAATGACAATTTGCTTATTAGATTAACTTTAGTTGTAGATGTTTATTCAGCAACTTTTTAAGTATGCTATATGTCAGAATAAGATTGAAATAAAGTTAAATTTAAATCCAAGATTAGTGAATTAGGATGGTGACTACTAGTAATAAGTGCTAGTATCTAATCATTATGCATTGGTGACTAACTGAATAGAAACTAGTCACTGCTGGAATACATTCTACTATCTGATGAACAAGATGACCATACCAGTAACAATTTGAATTAGTCACTGTTGGATTTTTAACTAAAAAAAAACAAAAAACAGATACTTAACAGTTTTAAATGTTATCATGCCTTATCGTAGGGCTTTAAAAGTACATGTGAACCAATTATTTGCACTTGATAAAATGTCAAATGCAAGTTTAGTGCACAAAAAGAACTTTATACATTCTGGCAAATGTAAAGCCATTTCTTTATAATAAATAACACAAGCTAAGAAGACTCTTTGAGACGTGGTCGATATTCACTCAGGGTCATATAAGGTTGTGGTCTTATGTTTACTTCATTTTCTGCAATGGTCCATGGGTCTTCTCGCTCTGAAATGAGGCAAATACCCAGTTCTGTGCTGGACTGTAATTTAATAATGGCTGCGGTGGGCTGAGTGGCATCTTAAAGACTTCAGCAGAATGAATCTCGTAATTTGGACTGGATCAGTCATTACTGTGGAACCTCAGAACAAACTACATCTTGTGAAGAGGCAGGAAGACACACAGGAACTGGCATTTAGCCCTCCTTACTGGGATCCAACTTTACAATTCAATAATATCATTCATAAATCATCAGTTTGTAACTGACTCTATGTGGTCTGCTTCTGTTGAAGTTGTTGAGCTGATTGTGGTGTCGGTGATATCTCCTATGTTTTATTGCTTTGATCTAGATAGGTGTTATATATTGTCTCGTCGGAGTCTTTATGCGTGTCAGTGTGCTGACCTATTTCACTTGCCATTTGATAAATAGTAGCACAAATGACTGCTTGCTGTATTTTTCGATATGGTCTGCGGATTTGTCTCGAGTTGGTGCCAGTCTTTGCAGTTAATGCATTCTCCAGTCCTCTCTTGCTCCTCTGCAGAAACACACAATGATAGATTTGTTACCTTTTAAGCCCAAGACAGCCGTGTTATAAAGAAGATACATGCACAGATACGCTCATGATACTTGTGCTTATATGCACATGTCTTGACCTGGGAAAAACTTGGACTGAATAACGAAGATGAATGTTATGTCCTGTACTACATTTTGAACAAAGATAATGGTCTTATAGAGCTATTGAGACATTCAGTACAACAGCATTTTAAGCTTCATTTGGACAAACCTTGAAAAATCTTGTAGACAAACCATTGCAATCTCAGCATCTGTGGTTGCTCGTGCCAAACATGAGGTCACTGGTTGTTGAATGAGATCTGTCATCGACCAGCTGTGCAATTTGTGAGTGTCCTTTGTACAGTGTGTTTGTTATGTATGTTAAGAGATGCTGTTATGGAACAGAAATTGTACAGAAAGTGTGTGTTAAACCATTCCATCATTCATCTAACAGGTATTGCTGTAGTGTTAGTGTGTGTGTTTGTAAAAGCCAGGGAATGCCCTCTTCTTGCCAGTGGCTCTAAGGCTTGAAGGACTAAAACAGTCAACCCAGTCAGTGCCTGAAATGTGCCATCATAAATCCCATCAATCCTGTGTTTAGCTTCAGTAAAGCTTATAGGCACTTCTAAAATGTATGCAACCCTCTGAAAGACAGTTCAGTTCAGGTGAAACTTAAGAAAAGAAGATCTAAAGCTCACTTGTGATTCAGGAATGTGGATGCTTTGCATAAAATCTAAAATTCAAGAGCTTAAATGATCTTATTCTGGGTGGGAACTTGAAAAATATCCAAAATTATTTGATTTGTCAAGTTGAAACTTGCCTACTCAGGCTGTGGGACTGTAACCGGTGTCTGTCAGCAAATGTGGAGTGGGCTCTAGTACCGCAGACTAATTAATGTGTTCTAGCTTAGTGGGATGTCTGGAAATTGAGGTATGATGTCATTATTATTTCTGAGTCATTGAACTTTATATGTAATGCTATTTAAATAAAAAATACACTAGCATTCAAAAGATTGGGGTTGGTATGTTTCTTTATGTTTTAAAAAGAAGTCTCTCATGCATTTATATGAACAAAATACAGTAAAACAGTAATATTATGAAATTTCGTTTTTAATATTTTTATATATTTTAAAATGTCATTTATTTCTATAGTGGCAATGCTGAATTCTCAGCAGCTATTTCTCTGAAAACAGTTGCGCTGCTTAATATTTTTATGGAAAACATGATATCGTTTTTTTCCAGGATTATGTAATGAATGCATTCATTTGAAATAGAAATCTTTAGAAAGTGAAAACATTTTAAATGTCTTTATTGTCACTTTTGATCAATTTAAGTCATCCTTGCTAAAAAGATGTTGAATGGTAGCAAATAAAGATATTTTTTTTATTATCACTATTGACTTTGCATTTTGTATTTTCTGTGTAAAGCCAGTGTAGGACAGTGTAGATCAAGCTGAAAGAGTTGAGCAGCTCCTAAGAGTTATTTCTGATTCTACAGGTAAGGAGATTGTGATCTGCCTGGTTGCTTTTAAAATTTCACCCTCTAACTGTACTTTATGCTATTGTTTTACTGTATTTCATTCACAAATAAGACTCTCCTTGTGGCTGCACTAGACATTCCACACTAAACATAATTACTACTCTGGCTCGCTGTACACCTCACGTTAGTATAATGATTCCAGCTAACTCGCATAGGCTGTGTGAAGTGTTGCTTGACCGTCCTGCTTGAACTATTGCAGTGGCCTAATGTAAATGCCTTTGATATAATTGAAACAATCAGGTGTGTGGTAACAGATCACGGACATTAAATCTCTGGAATGAAGATGTGCGTATAGAAGCAAGAGTTTTGAGTTGGTGCCAGATTCTTGGGTCCTGGATTGACCTCAACCTGTTAGTTCATATTATTAATCATCTACAAGTTTTGTATGGCTGAAAAGTTTCATCTTGCATGTGTCTTTTTAGTTTGATGAATTGTTTTGCTTTAATAAGACAAGCATGTTTTGTGAGTGTGAATTGTAATACCCGTCATTTATATAAATCCCCCACCCTCTTGCGTATTTGTTTGTTGATTTTGCTTTCAGCTAGCAATTAGAGTGTTATGAGCTCATTTTAACACATTTACCATGTGTAAATCCATACAGAATTGCAGATATTCCAAATATGAGTAAAGCCTTCAGATTTTGTCTGGGCTTACTTTTAAGGGATTGAATATCTCTGATGTGAAGACTAGATGATTTAATGACCTCAGCAACATCTGGTATTTGGGCCCCTTGTTGAATTTAATGAATTGTACCGTAGTAAACTTGTTAAAAGTCTAGTAAAAGTCATGATTCTGACCACATGAATGATATCACCCGTCAACATTTTATATCATTGATCTCTCTTCCTCTTTCACATGCAGACACGTTTCCCTCTCTTTCATTTACACACCATGTCTTTCCTCTGAACTTAATTTAAATTTTGTGCTAAATTTACTGTAAAATCTCTGGATCAGATCTGATCTCCAAAATGCTGGCATTCCCAGAATGCTCCAGATCCTTTTACCTCAGATCAGACGTGTGTGGTAGTACACATGTAATCCAGATGCTCTCAGTCACTCTCTGGGGCCCAGCTGGGCCTCATGTCTCATGTGGCCGCATCTCTGCTATCAGACCTAGCTGTAATGACTCCACTTCATAATAATGCTTTGCGATGTCTAGTATTAACAAACTGTATAATAGTTAAGGATCTGACCTGCTAACACAAAAGTTCAATTGCTGTAATGCAAAACAGGTGACTGCCTTTGTGATTATACTGCAAGGTAAGGTACTTTCGTTGAAATGCCAAATGCAAGTGAATGGGTAATTTAAAAGGGCACAAGTAACTTATTATGGAATTTCAGCTTGGCTTGCCAGGACCCATTGCATCACTCTACCCAAATAGTTACAGTGGGACTGTTGGCAGCTTTGACCAAAAGAAACTAATTATCTGGCTTTCAC
>NW_015555843.1:393134-411237 GCF_001515605.1 Sinocyclocheilus anshuiensis
ACACCCTCATCACTTTCATAGTAATGTTTGCTTACTTGTAAAACATCTGACTTCATGGTCTGAGAACCAAGGGTGCTTTTACGGGTATTTAAGGCATACGATGCCCTCATAAGGAATTGTGCTGATAATGTGTGTGCGAGAATGGAACAGAGAGATATGAATCCCAGTTTTGGAAATGTGTTGTGTAAGACTAGCTGTTTGTTTAAGATGTGATAGTAAGGTAAGATTTATGAGGTCAGGGATGGAGTCGAGTTGTAACAGACCTGCTAAGCTAAAGTAAAGAACATCTGTCCACAGAGGGCAAGCTATCAGTGGGACAGATTAAGCATTCTGTAGAAGTATTCTGATAATAATGAAACATTTCATTCTTATGAAGTTACATACACCAAGATGCCCTTATGCAAAGGAAATATATTTCCTTATATATGAATGATCAATATATTAAATGATTTAACGGTATATTGAAAATATACAGAATAAAATATTGTGTTAATATATTACAATATATTGAATAATACACAAGGAATTGCCGCGTTCATATATTGAAAAATATGTGACAATGTATTTAATTGTATATTAAAACACTTCATAACATACAGATATACATGTGATAAGATATGGTACTGCATGTGTTTAAATATATCGCACATATATTTACTCATGCAGTATACAGTATGCACATATATAGACATATATTATATATTATGTTTTATAATTATTTACATAACATGTTTTATATTTTCATATATAGCTGGTTAACAACAGCACAAGTATACCTGCATGTACTAAAGTAGTTAGCAAAGAGACTATCAGCATACACAGCCATTACATTTTAAATAAAGTAATATATAGCCTTATTGGTATTCATCCAGTTGTCAGCCTAACCACGGGCTCTACTCTTCAGAACAGTGGTAACCCCAAAAACTCAGACATACTAGAAACCCTTTCAAATTCCAAAATAATACAACATTAAACACTAACAGATCTCCCCCAATATTAATATTTAGCAAACCACATGAAATAACAGCTTAATTTTAAGATTTATTCTCCTTTAACAGTCAGAAGCAAAGCATGCTGTGAACTAGAAGTCCGCTGTACCTCATTCTGTGAATGTGTATATATGTGTGTACATACATTCACATTTATATTGGAACATGTATGTGCAATATATGTACACAATGAAGGATAAAACCTTATGAATATTACATGTAATGCTATTTTTTGTCTTCATTTCTAAATATGTTTATATGTATATGGTCAATGCATATATTGCAATATACTGAAAAATATAAGCACTGGTTCAGATGGACATGTATTATGTAATATATCCAGGGCTCGAATTGAGGGGGGATGGCATCCCCCTGGTTGGGAGCATCCCCTCAGTAAAACCACCATCCCTCCTTACCATCCCCTTTGGATTAATAATGTGTATTATGTAAAACTTATCATGCAAAGGAAATGTTAAAATTATCTACTTACGATAATTCACGAATAATGGCGATTGGCCAATCAGAACTGCTGTGCACAAGCGGAAGCAAGTTTTCGTCATTTTTCGCGCAAAATGGTTCAAGCGCAACTTTTGAATTTCTTTAAAAAGAAGACAACAGAAAAGGTATGATTTTTCCTTCATTAGAATTTAAAAACATTCCCCTTACAATGTTATTGTGCTGTATGTGTAACTGCGAGGGATTGCGAGATGATAGGAGAGCTGACATTATCGAGTCATCGACCTTGCAAAAACTAAACAAAAACACGTCTTGAGAGTCCAAAAGCATTCACTGCGCGATGAGGCCTATTAGAATACAGGTAAAATAACCTTATAATTCAAGCAATTAAAGAAAAAATACCCATGTATGAGTTTTTATATTTTTATATTCATTGCACAAGCAATGTACTTTTCTGAATATCAGTAGGCCTATATGCGCGAGCACAAATGTGCTATTAATTTTATACAACATTGCATATTAACACGGTGTTTCATTCCTTGAATGAATCAGTTTTTAAACGAATCAAGTGAGCCAGTGATTCAACCGTCCATTCAGATGGACACTTTCCCTGCGTCCGAATTTGCACACTATCCAGCCTATCTGCCCTAAATAGTATTGAAAATTACTAATATCACATAGAATTTAGGATGGATAGTATGCACATTGGGACGCAGGCTTGTTTCGTTTCTAATTGAATCAGCCGTTTTGAACGATTCAATAAATCATTTATCAAAACAGGGGCTTGCTGCCACCTACTGGTGGTTTTATTGTCATCATTATTTATCCATGACAGGCGTAAACCAGCCAAGGTTTCAGCACATTTAGCAAAATATTGTTTAATTATCAATATTGACCAAAATTCCTCCATTTCAGGCCCAAGAAGGGAAAAAAAGCTTATAAATAATAGTTCATTTAATAAGGCTAATTTTTCATTAAATAAAAATTAGACACATTTTGTAATCATTACGTAAAATTAGCTTTTAATTTTACAATTCGACCGCTGAATATATCACATTATATTTGGCAGTATATTCCCATATATTTTTGTGTGAATCGTTTCAGGTGAGTTTCTAAAGTGGACAGTGGTGGGAAAAGCACAAGTAGGAGCTGACTGTGGCTTTCTTTCCTTTTTTTAGATGTTGATGAATGTGAGACAGAGTCGCACCAATGTAACCCAACTCAGGTGTGTATAAATACAGCTGGTGGATATACCTGCTCATGTACTGAGGGCTTCTGGCTGGTGGGTGGACAGTGCCAAGGTAAGATTTTTACTGTATGCTTTAATTTGTGATGTCTACACGGATATGCCAAGTGACACAACATGTACATAGTAAATCCTTTAATAAACCAGTTGTCGTTATGTTAGTGTTAAAGTACACTTCTGTTCAAAACTTTGGGGTGAGTAAGACTTTTGTAAAATAAATTAATATTTTTATTCAGCAAGGATGCATTAAATTAATCAAAGGTGACAGTAAGGTTACAAAAGATTTCTATTTCAAATGAATGTTGTTCTTTTGATCTTTCATGTCCCTCACAGAATCCTAAAAAAAAATGCATCATAGTTTCTACAAAAATATTACGCAGCACAACTGTTTTCAACATTAATAATAATAAGAATTGTTTCTTGAGCACCAAATCAGTATATTAGAATGATTTCTGAAGGATCATGTGACACTGAAGACTGGAGTAATGGCTGCTGAAAATTCAGCTTTGCATCACAGGAATAAATTACATTTAAAAGTATATTAAAATAGAAAACATTTCTTTTAAAGTTTAATAATATTTCACAATATTACTGCTTTTACTGTATTTTTGATCAAATAAATGCAGCAGTGGTGAGCATAAGACATTTCTTTCAAAAACATTAAAATTCCTATCAACCCTAAAACTTTGAACAGTAGTGTAAATTAAAGTCCAGTTACTGTTTTTTTAACAGTTAAATTATGACAATTCAGTTGTTTTTACAGTTAAATTATGCAGTAATCTAGTTTTGTTTGTTTGATGTTTAAATGCTGAAATAATAATCAATAATCAATCTTATTTGACACTAAACAATGTCTTAATTCAGCTGTGACTACTGTTTGCATATTTAGTGCTCTCTAACTCACCTTTCTTTAGACATTGATGAGTGTCGCTATGGTTACTGCCAGCAGCTGTGCGCTAACGTCCCTGGCTCATATTCCTGCTCCTGTAGCCCTGGATTCCTTAATGCAGATAGCAGGACATGCCAAGGTGCACATATACACAGGAATATCATATTCGTTTGATCATTGTTGATCACTGAAAATTTTCTTCCTTTTCCACTCTCGCCAGATGTGGATGAGTGTGAGACAAACCCATGCTCTCACGGCTGTTTGAACACATACGGCTCATTCATGTGTACCTGTGACGAGGGCTTCGAGCTCGCCTCTGATGGGACCACCTGCAATGGTAATCAGGGGAGGAGAAGAGATGCTTAGAATAGAGAAAGATAGGGGGCTGAGAACAGGAAGGTCCCAATTTAGAGGTTTTAGAGAGGTTTAAGATGTTTGTTGCCTGAATTTTTATGTGTGACTGCGTGCATTGATAGTGTGTAATGTGTCTGTCTTTATCACTACCCATTCTCAGATCTGGATGAGTGCAGTTTCTCAGACTTCCTTTGTCAGCACACGTGTGTGAACACACCAGGATCATTCTCCTGCGTGTGTCCGCCTGGATATTACGTGTATGAAGATGGAAGGAGCTGTGAAGGTATCACAGGTTTATGTGAAGGAGCTGTGAAGGTATCACAGGTTTATGTGAAGGAGCTGTGAAGGTTTATGTGCTTCTTTCAATGTGATTTTGTTGAATCATTTATATTTTTCTAAATGTTCTTTCCACCTTCTAGGTGCATTTCTCCTTGTTGTGACACAAATGTGGAATATTTCTCAATTTAAACCACTAAAACAAAATTATGTTTCACATTTTTGTGACAAGTGCAGTTTTACAGAGAGACAAATATTTTTGTGTTTTTTTTGTGTTTTGTGATGCTATAGCAATGATTTGCATTGTTTTCCTTCGGTATGCATAATATGCATTATGAGTATAGTAATATACTTTTTTTAATAAAATCAAGAAAAATGCAGTTTCATAGCGAGCCAAATATTTATTTTTGCTATTGGCATTAGCCATTTGCAGAATTTTCGGACCTTAAAAACAAGAATATTTCACATCTGCTGCACCATTTAGCTCCCTTT
The DNA here is from genome assembly GCF_001515605.1 of Sinocyclocheilus anshuiensis. Lineage (NCBI taxonomy): Eukaryota > Metazoa > Chordata > Actinopteri > Cypriniformes > Cyprinidae > Sinocyclocheilus > Sinocyclocheilus anshuiensis. The sequence goes on from NW_015555843.1 coordinate 397,837, forward strand.
ACATTGATGTTGTTGTTATTGTTGCTGTTAATGATCATGAATCATGATGATGATGATAACCCTACTTCTGTCTGTTGTGTGTTTGATTTTCAAGACCTCAATGAATGTGAGTCTGGTAACAACACCTGTACAACAGCACAAGTGTGTTTCAATTTCCAGGGAGGTTACACATGTCTGGGCCCTCTTAGATGTGTACCACCTTACATAGAGCTCAGTGACAAGTGAGTTCATGAATGTTGGCAAAAGAAAACGTTTGCTTTAGTCAGTAATTTGACTTACTGCTTTTTGTTGCAGTTGCAGCGTGTTCTGAATATATTTCTCTCTTTCTCTCTCAGTCAGTGCATGTGTTCTGCGGAGAATCCCGCATGTTGGGAAAGACCCTTTACTGTCTTGTACAGGCATATGGATTTGTCTTCTGGCCGCAGTGTTCCTGCCGATATATTTCAAATGCAGGCCACCACTCGTTACCCTGGAGCATTTTACATCTTTCAGATCAAGTCTGGCAACGAGGGGCGAGAGTTTTACATGCGGGTAAATGTGCTTCTCTTTGTATAACTGATGCCTGTTGTAAAACACTTACATTACTGTTCAAAAGTTTAGGGTCAACAATTTTTTAAAAAGAAATTAACACTTCTATCCAGCAAGGATGCAACCGTTTGATCAGAAGTGACAGTAAAGGCATTTATAATGTTACAAAATATTTTGAACTTGCTATTCATCAAAGAATCCTGACAAAATTCACGCTTTCCAAGCACAACTGTTTTGATTGAGATAATAAGAAATGTTTCTTGAGCACCAAATTGATAATAAGAAGAAATGTTTCTTGAGCACCAAATCAGCATATTAGAATGATTTCTGAAGGATCATGTGACACTGAAGACTGAAGTAATGGCTGCTGAAAATTCAGCTTTGCCATCACAAGAATAAAATATATTCAAATAGAACACTTATTTAAAATTTTAAGAATATTTTACAATGTTACTGTATTTTTCATCAACTAAATGCAGCCATGGTGACTATTAGAGACTTCTTTCAAAAACAATTAAAACATCTTACAGACAGGATGCTTTTGAATGTTAGTTTATATATAAAGGTGACCACTAGAGGGAGCTGTAGGATTTCTGTGAGCTTGGTAAAATGACTGGAGCCAAACCACAAAATCTTTATGGGTCCTAGGAGTCCCTTAGCTAATCAAATTAAAATATATTCAAATAGAACACTTATTTAAAATGTTAAGAATATTTTACAATGTTACTGTATTTTTCATCAACTAAATGCAGCCATGGTGACTATTAGAGACTTATTTCAAAAACAATTAAAACATCTTACAGACAGGATGCTTTTGAATGTTAGTTTATATATAAAGGTGACCACTAGAGGGAGCTGTAGGATTTCTGTGAGACTTTCCTTCAAAATTACTCTGAAGCCAAACCACAACATCTCTAGTGGTCCTAGGAGTCCCTTAGCTAATCAAATACCATTTGAAATTGTTGCAAGAGTTTGTTTTCATATAATTTGCCCAAGTGTGTGAAAGCAGTGTTTCAACTCTGAAGAGAAAGAGTAACTCAGAATTAATTAATAAAATATGAAAACATTCTTTCAATTTTTTTTCCACAGCAAACCAGTAATATCAGTGCAACTTTGGTTCTGGCTCGGCCCATTAAAGGACCAAAGACCATCGTTCTAGATCTAGAGATGGTTACCGTTAACAACGTCATAAACTTCCGAGGCAGTTCAATCATCCGCCTCACAATATTTGTCTCTGAACATCCATTCTGAGGCTTTACAAATGAAGCTCTGACCTCTCACCTCTTCATGGCCCCATACCTCTATCTTGGACTTCCTGTTACTGCATTACCCGTCAGGCAGCTGCATTTCTTCATTTTGTTTGTTCTGTGGATCTGGACTCTCGTGTGGTCATCACCCACTCTATCTGCTCTCTAGTGGGCAGAGCTTGTGCTAATGTTTGACATTTCGTAATAAAGATTTTTGATTAGGCTGCCTGGCTGTCATTGTCATCTGCAGTCACACGCATGTACCCGTACAAAAAAGAAGAATATTTATGTTGTGTTTTTCTTGTTTGTTTTACATTTCCCAATGTGATTTTTCTTGCCACAATTGCAGATCCTGAAGTGTCTTGTATTTTTGTGAAGCTGGATTTGTTTTTCTACTTTTAGTGGCACCTGTGTCACATGTTCTCACTGTGAATGTGAGTATTTGAATGCCGCTTTCATTTGTTCTTGACCTTTTATGACCCCAAGCAGTGAGAGAGCTGCCAGGCTTGCACATGCTACAAAATCACGTTTTTTAAAATGTTCTACATAACTTTGACAGGAGTCTGCAGCGCACCTCCAGCACCCATTTTCCAGGGAAATCTTTAAAAAAAAAAAGTCTGTTTTGGCTCAGAATTTCTTATTGCATCTGTGCAGAATTTCCTCTGTGTATCTGTTTTTATTTGACAGGTAAAGAGCCTGGTCAATCAATAAACACAAATTTGATGACCTGAACTTTTGTTGGTTTGTGTTTACTTTTAGCAAATTTAGTCTCATGTCTAGAAAGTTGGGCATTAGTGATTATAATTAACAATAAGGTGTTTAATAAAATGAGACGATTATTATAATAAGGACCTGAATTTTGATGTAGGCCTACATAGTAGTTATCAAGGGGTCAATAACAACAGGGTTTTGAATGTGTAAAGATTTGAGGAATTAATATACATATTATGCGTGTGACTGACTGAGTAGGAGTGAAAATTTCGTTCGAGACACAGTGATCAAAAGAGTGGTATTTGTCCTCAGCAGCGTTATTAGGGACCGGCGGACACTAGGACCCAACCGTAGGCAGAAGTTTTGCTGCTCACTGGGGGCTTCAGACGCACCTGCTGCACTCGCGAGCTCAGAGATTTCAGCTCCTCGCGGACAGCAGCACAGGTACTTACAACCTTATTCACAAACATGATGTTCTTTGTAAAAAAATAAAAAAAAAGCGGTTAATCATAATTGTTGAAATAATTATAACCGTATTATATATCCTATTTAGCTTATATGTATTTCTGCAACTTTGGGCTACCGCGGGCACTTTTATGCCTCAGCTTTTTTTCCCTGTTGTTAAATGCCTTTACCATTTATTTTTGCTAATTTTCAGATGTCTTTGATGTGTAGATTGTAATGTTTTACCGTTATCCCAGACACAACTTTCAATCTTACGAGTAGGAGTGAAAATTTCGTTCGAGACAGTGATCAAAAGAGTGGTATTTGTCCTCAGCAGCGTTATTAGGGACCGGTGGACACTAGGACCCAACCGTAGGCAGAAGTTTTGCTGCTCACTGGGGGCTTCAGACGCACCTGCTGCACTCGCGAGCTCAGAGATTTCAGCTCCTCGCGGACAGCAGCACAGGTACTTACAACCTTATTCACAAACATGATGTTCTTTGTAAAAAAATAAAAAAAAAGCGGTTAATCATAATTGTTGAAATAATTATAACCGTATTATATATCCTATTTAGCTTATATGTATTTCTGCAACTTTGGGCTACCGCGGGCACTTTTATGCCTCAGCTTTTTTTCCCTGTTGTTAAATGCCTTTACCATTTATTTTTGCTAATTTTCAGATGTCTTTGATGTGTAGATTGTAATGTTTTACCGTTATCCCAGACACAACTTTCAATCTTACCACGAAAATTCATTATAAAACAGAATTATTACATGATTAAAACGATGATAATCTAAAGTGAAATAAATTATTTAGTGACATTTATTGTGTGAAAATTATTTAGCTCATATTTTCAGTCATTTTGAAAGTGCCTTAGTTGTGGCCTCATTTCCACTACAGCAACCAATGTTGCCATTTTTTTCTCTCAAAAATGTATTTATTTCCACCACAAAATTACACACAAAGCATAAGCTGACGTGATGATATTGACATTGTGTTGGGAATGTTTGTGACTAGAAAAGATAGAATTCTGTCCACTGTAGTACAGTTTCATGTTAATTCATATAAATATCTTATTTTCAGTCTTTTTATGTGATTGGTTTGTGATTTTTGTAAAGATCATCAACATGACAGAATGTATCAAAGACTGCTGCAGGACATTTATGTCCAAGAAGAACGAGCCAGAGATTCAGAGTAAGTCTCTCTCTCTCTCCCTTTTACCTCCTCATTATTGTTGTTTTCATTATGCGTACACACATATACTGTAGCCTATATAAATATAACCTCATATATGAATCAGAAAAGATGTATTTGTATACATTTAAATGTTTTATAGTGATTAAGGTTCGACCTCCTGGTAAATTAACTGCTGAGTCTAATGTGAAGAGGAATGTTGGAGTATCAGAGGATTATCTGCTGTCTAAACTGCCTCCGGATGGCCGGGAGGTTCCATTCGTTGTCCCAAACTTCAAACCTTCCTATATCCAGCCGAGAGGAGCACAGTACTCTGGCTACAACATTGGGCAACAGAGTAAGCAATATGACTATAGTTATTTATTTAGTTAAATTTAATTAAAAAGTAAAATTTGTATGTTATTTTTATTCAATTCTATTTGTTTAAGTACATATTTAAGTACAAGTTTGATACGATGGGTTTTAGGTGCCACAAGGACCACTTATGCAGAAAGGAAGGCAGAACTCGCAGGAGCCGGTCAAATGATGTATGACCCTGATTTGACCTTAAACAGCAGTCATATGATCAGCTACGTGTCACCAGGCTCACTGAGACGCCCCACTCTGAAAATCAGACCCAACAGCAGTCCTGGCACAGGTGAGACACCTTTAGACCTTTTATTACCTTAAAGAGTGCAATTTCACTTCCTCATAGCATCACTCAGTACGTAACTTCTCAGCATGTAACCTCAAATATTTACATTCCTAACCACCTGTGCATAATCCTTCTGTTTTATTCCTGCTCTTAAATCCCCAATTGTTCATGGCAAATTTGCACTGACAATGTCCCAGATCATATTGTTGAGAGGCCACATTCAGATCATTTGAATGCTTTACATAGTTGTTTTCTTTCTAAGAGTAAAATCAATTAAATTATTTATGTCTGTTTGTTTCACAGGTTTGGAACACAGTGACAAACAGAGACTCAGTCTTTCCATGTATGATCTGTCAAACACTCAGGGCCACGTACAGGTGAGTTCACACAGAAATGCACACACACACACACACACACACACACACACACACAACAACCCAATCCATAAAACTTCATCGTGATTAAAACTACATCATTCACATACTGCTGAGATCCCATACACCTGTTCACATGTAAGCTATTATTATATGATGTATATAAAGAAATGTAATATATCCCTGTGATGGCATTTCCTGCTGTCATTATTCCAGTCTTCAGTGTCAAATGACCCTTCAAAAATCATTCTAATATGTTAATTTGGTGCTCAAGAAACTTTTCTTATTAACAATAGTGAATATGATTGCGTTGCTTAATATATTTGTGTAAACATGATACCGTTTTTTTAAGGATTTTTTATGAATAGAAAGTTCAACATTTTGATTAATTTCTTTGTATTAATTGTTTTCATTTCTTTAAAAAGTCCTAACGATTGTGATTGCGGTAGTGTATATCATAGAGGAATATAATAATTAGTCAACATTATGATTTTTATTTATCATTATTTATATAAACACTATACTTTTTCAGAGCAAACTGCACTTCAAGAGTAGCTCGGTCATCAACTTTGAAAATGAAGGCAAGATATATGAATAATATATTAATAAGATATATTAATAAAATATTAATAATATTGCCTTTGTTACGGGAATAATTCATATTTATCTCAATTAATATTTATCTTCGTTAATAATTAATAACTTTAGTTATCATACTACTTCCATGCACTGTTAGTATGTCAGAAATCATCATCACTATTGGGAAGTCTATGAATTGCAAATTGTTTATGGTGCTGTTCAATTTGGTGAGGTTTTTTATTTTATTTTATTTTATTTTTCAAGTTAAATAAAAAGTTTGTGGTCTTGTTTCAATCAAGATCAGATTAAATTCCTTATTGAAGTGTGGTGTATATACATTAATTCTTTACTGTTTAATGATTAGCAGTGGTGTTGTTCAGTAACATTTATTCCTCTCGTTCCTCCAAGCGGTATGATTCTGTATCCAGTGTCCAGAGCAGCACATCCTCCATTCAGGAATCCTTTGGGAGCAGCCGTAGTCTAGGTAACCATTCATGATGGAACACTGAAATCGTATCCGCAGGCAAGCGCATTCCAAAAGAACCCTCAAAGTTCCCTTCCAATAGAACTTTCTGGAAAGGGTTCCGCTCCAGTGTTACCTGGAATTTCCACTACAGTTTCATTTGTTTGGTTTTCCTTATTTTATTTAATTTTTTTCAGGGGTCTTTTTGGACCGTTTATTTCCCAGCAATCTTAACCCCCTCTCTTCACCCTGTACACACTTAAACACAGACTCTCAAACAAACTTGCGCGCACACACACACACAGGACAGACTCAGATCATTGCAGATTGTGAAATCATAAAGAGCAGACAGTAATTACTTTCAAATGTTTTCCCTGAGGTCCAGTACACAAGTCCTCAGATAACTCTCAGAATGTAGAGAGGATCTTTACATAACACAAACAATACACTGAAAATATAAATCAGTATATTTCATTTTCTGTCTACCAGTATGTTTTATAAGGTGGAGTTCAAACATCTGAGACCACTAGAGAAATGCTTCTATTTTGCATTTTTCTAATTTAATTGAATGTGTTTTTAATTAACACTGAGCAAAACACACACACAGGACAGACTCAGATCATTGCAGATTGTGAAATCGTAAAGAGCAGACAGTAATTACTTCCAAATGTTTTCCCTGAGGTCCAGTACACAAGTCCTCAGATAACTCTCAGAATGTAGAGAGGATCTTTACATAACACAAACAATACACTGAAAATATAAATCAGTATATTTCATTTTCTGTCTACCAGTATGTTTTATAAGGTGGAGTTCAAACATCTGAGACCACTAGAGAAATGCTTCTATTTTGCATTTTTCTAATTTAATTGAATGTGTTTTTAATTAACACTGAGCAAACAGTTGGATTACAGATTTGGTTTGTCCCTCTTTTTCTTTCTTAACAACAGCACTTAAGCTGAATATTAAATATTAAACAGAATATTATATATAAAACATTTATATGTGTTTGCGTGGATGTGTGCGTAGAGTCCATCACACTGTCTGGCGATGAGCGAGATTGTGAGCCAGGAAAAGTGTGTGTGCACCTGAAGTATGAAGAGGCAGTGGAGCAGGTGTGGATCACCTTAGTGAAGGTATGATTTCATCTCTACAACAGACCATTGTGTCCCATCTAGAGTCCAGATGAATGGAGCCTCTGTGTTGCTCTGAGAGACCTTTAACAAATGTTCGCATTTCCAACCAGCTATTTTTAATCTCTCTTTTTCAAATAATTGAAATATGTGTATATCTGTCTGTCTTTGCCTCTTTATTTTACACATAATATACACATAATATATTATTGTTAATTTAATGCTAATTTATATTGACATTATTTACTATATGTTCGGATATGACCAGATGCGGTTGTATCTCAGAGTTGTTTATAATATTAACAGACTGTCTGATCTCATATTTCATAATATTTTTGTTTTATTTCTGTCAATTATTTTCTAATATAAACAAGGCCCTTCCTCCTCTGAGAAAATGCCCTTTGTTGACATACAGTGGTTTTAGTGGTTGTAAAAGCTCATAAACAGGACATGTTGCTTTTGTCTTTTCTCACTGTTTCTCATTTTATCTCTCTTTTTGCTACTTCCTCTCTTTTAGTGTACAGATTTGAGTGTGTATACTGACGGGGTGGAGGTGCAGAAGATTGGGGTCAAAGGGGTCATCACCATGACCAAGCCAGTGCGATTTAAGAGCACCGTCAAGGAAGCATCAGCAGTGAGTGAAATCCAGCCATCATAAAACTACAATGCCCAAGATTCAATTCAAGCTTCATCATTGTTAATATCAAGGGGTTAAAATGATTAGCATTATCCACTGCTGGTAGATACCAGAATTACACCATCTGCTTCTGAAAGTTGCCTTTCTACTTTGGCAGCCATTTAAAATTAGCCATGTATTCTGAGGAAATAAAATATTTTGCAAGCAACATACACTACTATTTAAAAGTTTGGGGTCATTAAGATTTTAGTTTGAAAGAAATTAATACTTTTATTTAGATGGATGCTGGATGCTAATAAATTTATCAGGATTAGGATGCTGATAAATTTATCAAAAGTTTCAGTAAAGAAATTTATGTTACAAAAGATTTCAGTTTCAAATAAATGTTTTGAATCTTTTAGTAATCATAGAATCCTGAAAAAAATGTATCACAGTTTCCACTGTTTTTAACATTGTTAAACATTATATATATATATATATATATATATACTGTATATAAATGTAACATTTTTGCTGTATCTCTAGTCAAATAAATGCAGGCTTGATGAGCTTAAGAGTCTTCTTTCAAAAACATTTTTAAAAATCTTAACAAACCCAAACATATGAACCATATATCACAGTTTTTCCCATTACGATGAATGGAAATAACATTTTCCTGGAATCATAGACCTTGGTGATCAATATAACAAGAAAAGCTTATTTAGAATGGTTGTTCTGTCATCATTCAAATTGATTGTGATGACTTATTCAGCCCTCCATTCAGTCCCTCATGTGTTTCTTGAATAATGACCGTTCCAGCCGGACTGAAAAATGTCCAACACAACCAAAGTTGCATAAAAATCATACTTCCTCATATACGTAAAAGCATGTGTAGAGCTTGCAGTATTGGTTTGTTTTGCTTTTCTTTGCAGATTAAGTTTGTTACTAGTTATCCCTCTTAGTATATTGTCTCACTCTGTCTCGCTTTCAGGACACTGTCTTCATGGAGACATTTGTGTTCACTCTGAACTTAGAGCAGATACGCAGATCTGCACTGGTGCTGTGCCTGCAGGCTCACGCACCACGTAGGCGTACGCTGGGAGAGTGTGTATTATCTCTGCGAACCCTTGGACCACAGGAAACAAAGCACTGGCTGGAGTTCAAGCCTCACTCTAAAACACATGTGAGTCCTCACCTGTTGTATCCCTTTGTGACTGCATATCTAATCCCAACTGTCTCTCCCTCTCCAGATCCTTCCTGGTTTTGACAATAAGGTTATTAAAAAAAAAAAAAAAACATTTTAGCTGAAGTATTTGTATCAATACCATGTGCCTTTTACCCCGTGTGTGGGGTAAAAGGCCCCCCTTGCACCCTTTATCTCTGCGAACCCTTGGACCACAGGAAACAAAGCACTGGCTGGAGTTCAAGCCTCACTCTAAAACACATGTGAGTCCTCACCTGTTGTATCCCTTTGTGACTGCATATCTAATCCCAACTGTCTCTCCCTCTCCAGATCCTTCCTGGTTTTGACAATAAGGTTATTAAAAAAAAAAAAAAAACATTTAAACTTCCACCTGCAATTACCCACTGGACCACATATTTTACTTGCATCACAAATTACACAGCTGCACTAGTTCTGCTCAGGTCTCTCCTGTGATATTTAGGTCACTAGGGCTGAAACAGACAGACAGAGAGAGAGGAAGAAATCAATATACTGAAACCAGCCATTTCAATACGGCTGAAAACGCTTCTTGAAGGAATTAACTTGACCCTTAAAATACTGATCTGTCTGAAGCTCATATAATAATATAATGTTACGAAAGATTTCAATTAATCATTTGTAATTAATTAATAAATGTTGTTTACCTTGTTTTAACTTTCTATTCATTAAAGAATCCTGAAAAATGTTTAATAGTTTCCACAGAAAAATGAAGGATGTCTGTTTTCAACATTGATAAAAATAAGAAATGTTTCTTGAACACCAAATTGTCATGTTAGAATGATTTCTGAAGGATCATATGACACTGAAGACTGGAGTAATGGCTTTACCATCACAGGAAAAAAACATTAAATTTTAAAATATATTAAAATAGAAAACAGTTATGTCAAATTATAATAATATTTCAGAATATTACTGTTTTTACTGTATTTTTGATCATAGAAATGCTTTTAATGAGATTTTGTGTGAGTGTAGGTTCATAAAAGACAATTTCATTTATGTTTTATATGATTTGACAACTGTACTATGGCTTGATAACAGGTCATTTATTACTACCATTCTCCGAACCCAGAGGAAACACTATAAACAGACAAAGAATGTTTGTGTGGGTCTGAATGTTTGTGTTCCTTGAGCCCTCTGACTGTGCTGCTCCTTCAAAAGCCTGTCAAAGGTACTTCTACATCCGGGTGTGATTTAATTTACGTCATATCTTTCGGGATAACTGTTTGAACAGTGTTAATGGTTATTTCTGATGACACGCCCCCACCTGCAGCAAATCCCAGTAAAACAGCTGCTCTTTGTGTGTGAAAGTATTTGTCTAATGTCATATCCATAGCAACCGTACAATCAAATACAAAAAAATGGTCCATATATAAAATGATAAAAGAAAGAAAGAACCCCCCCTGCAAAAGTCAAGTATCAAGTGACAAAAAATAAATAATAAAATTAAGAAATGATAGGAAAAAAGTCGATATGGTAATCATTAAAGTTAACATGGCAGGAATGTTTCTCTCTCACGCGCGCACACACACATACACATACACAAACACAAACAGCTGTGACCATGGGGCCTGTGTACCTTTGTCCTGTGTGTTTCAATTAAAAGTGGATCAGCAGGTCCGGGATTTTAGCTTTGAGTCCAGGATCTGAAATCCTCACAAACTTCTTCAAACTAAGAATTGACTTATCTGCATCACCACACCACCTACACCTTCCCCCACCTGACCTATGTTTTCAAACTTTCATTAAGAGTTACAAGCATATGAAACATGAACTGCAGTCAGGGGATTTTTAATGGATCTGGTTTATGTTATGGAGCGGCATCGTTTTACCCCAAAACAACAGAAAACAAAAGTAAGCTGTGCAAATATTTCACAGAATCAGTTTTGAGTCGTCTGTTCCCAAATACTCAATTGCTGCGCGAGAGCACCATCTAGTGCACTACAGAAGGGAATGAACAATGTTTTTTTTTTTTTTTTTTGGTAACTGCGGTTTGGCCGTGTTCCCGCTGTAGTTTACCACCTGTACACAGTTCATGTAGGAACATGGCCGCTAATTTCTGAGCTTATGATCCACACATAGATTGTGTAAGAATGTCTCAGCATAGTCTCTATTCATGCCTGTTGGCAAATTCCAGTTTTATGTCAAAATTCGTGTGTGCGTCTGATTTGTAGTTTTGGTCTACTTTTCCTAACAGTCTGTATACAGACTTGTTTACATTAACAGTAACATTCAGAATTCTGTGATATTCTGATGAAACATTCAGAACTAGGCTGTACGATAACAGCTATGCTGACAATTACAAAAAAAAAAAAAAACTAACCTTGGTCTCCTCCATGTAGGCTACATAAATTAAATTAATAACATTTCTAATGATCTGAATTTAATCTAAACATTAAACATTATATAATGTAACCTACAATAGCGTCTTAATGTTAGTTGTTGTACTGTTACGGTTATTGCTTACAGTTTTGACCAGTGAAATAAAATTTGTACATGACTTTCAAAACGCTATTTCCATGAGCTGCATTGCCATAGCAACAAACAAACATCCGGTCAGTGAATTTCTGAATCTCACCTGAACTAGATCAATGACTCAGTCTGACTGCGTCTTGGTGACTCATGAAAGCAGCCCCCTTCAGGAAGTTCCCAACGGAGAGCTGTGTTCATTGTTTTAGATTTAATAGAATCACATTTGTTTGATTCTAGTTTAATGAAACTTTACGAGTTTTCTTGCTCAGTGTTGATTGTGTGCCCTAAAACCCGGGGGCGCCGATAGGAGGTGCGCGCAATGACTCACAGTACAAGGCAGCAAGCTATAAAACACCTCATGAAGCGCTCACCTGCTTATCGAGACTACAGCTAGACTGGTGAAGTGGGCTTAACATGGGCACTGAGTCAGAAAATAACAGCGTTCTTAAAGAGGGGTTTCTGGTGAAAAGGGTAAGAGACTGAACTTTTTTTTTATCCATACCCATACTGACAAATGAATTCATAATTGTTATTGTATTATTAACGCACGACGTTCATTTGTAGGGCCATGTTGTTCAAAATTGGAAAGCTCGTTGGTTTGTACTTAAACCTGACAGACTTCTGTATTATAAATATGAGGGCAGCAAACGGAATTCCTGCCATCGAGGGACCATACTGTTGAGCAACTCCAAAATCACATGTCCTTACCTGGAGTACGAAAACAGACCGGTAAGTGGTGTTTGATGTTATATATTTCCAACAAAATTTCGTAGCCACAAAAGCTACATGCACTAAATAGACACTCGCGAACATAAAAGTACAGTTCACTTATGAGGTAAGTAACCATAGCAACAATACGGTGGTATACGCGCGCGTTCTGTTTAGATCAAGGGCGGTAAGTCGACATAACAAAGTTAGTAATGTCATACTCAGTTTATTCTATAAGTACATACCACAAATTAGGTTTTAAAGCAGTTAATTTTTAATGGTAATGGTTATTGTTTAATGGTAATGGCTTTAATTTTTATTTATTGTAAATACTTTATATATTATTCATATAAATTTATAGTGCCGTTTTAGTTTTATAGTCCTCACTTGAGAGGATGTCTCAAGATATTGTAAGGTCAGTTGGTTATTTAGTCTACAGCTAGTTGTGAGAAGTGGCTCATCAGTGGTTTAGTTCAGATTACACCCTGAACACTGAACCAAACAGTGTCTCAGAAGAGCTGTAAATGTTCGCAGCCTCAGGTTATGCTTTATATGAATTAACATTTCATTATTTTGTCTTGCAGTGCTAACATGCGCTAGCATGTCAGTAACAGCTTTATTTCCCCCAGTAAATCTTTGAGATGTATTTGATTTATATTCCAAATTGTGTAACAGCAGTAATCAAAACCAGAGTGATGGAGTTTTATGTAGCATGTTAATTCATGTTTGTGCCAGTTTCATTTAAATAATAAAAAAAAAAAACAGTGCTGTGTTGTGCTTATCACTTACAGTTTTTCTGAATTGCTAAGACACTAAACCTCAATCTCTGAACCAAATTCTCATTAGCTTAAACCAATTTGTTGAATAAAGCACTCTTTCTGCTAAACCTTAAACACGTTCAGGCAGTTAGGCTCTATTTGCAAATCTCATGCACTCTTTTTGCAAAACTCTAAACACATTCTCTTGGCTTATCACACTGTGATGCATTTGCGCTGCAAAATGCTAAACACAAGCGGCAAAAGTTAAACACAACTAAAGCACAGTTGTCATCGTTTACACACAACGATTCAAAATTGTTCAC